>NW_004524682.1:2849394-2861681 GCF_000260255.1 Octodon degus
AGAGTAACAGGGGAGGAGGGGGACGAGGGGGAGGAGGGGGAGGAGGGGAGGAGGGGAAGGATAGGCCGTGGGTCCCGGCCTTCCGGCGCGCTGCTTCTCTCTAGCAGCTGTGACGGATCGTGGTGGCAGCGGCAGACTGCAGTGTGCATTTCCACGTGCATGCCGAGATCCTCCCCAAAAGTCTAGCATCGGTCTTGAAACCCAGCCTCCTCAGAGTTCTGGGCCCTGGGACTCTCAGTGATCTCCGAAATCTCAGACTAGGACAAATAGCACCACCTTCTCTGGATTCTCCGCGCGCGGCTCCTCTCCTTGCTTCAAGCTCAGAAGCACCAGCCCCGAGGCCTGCGCTCCAGCTTTTCCACAGCTTAACCTCCAGCTTCCTCTTTGTCCCACCCCAGCCTTCACGGTGGTCATGACTTGCCGAATCGCTAATTTTATACACTTCGGTTTCTTCATGTCTTCTCAGTGACCTTTTCACCAGTTTTATACCCAGTTATTAATTTTTTATATTAAGCTCTCTCCATTCAGTTAACTCCTGTGATTATTGTATCCTGATTGACCCTTGAATTATACAGTCATCTTGACGGGCAACTTAACAGCATTCAGAGTGACTCTCCGGGCAGCAGGAACAAATTCAACGAAGCTACTGAGCTGATACTCATGGGTCTACATCGGGCACACTTTTAGTATTCATTCAGCATTTACCGGGTGCCAGGAACTGTGTGAAATGCTTCTCCTTCAATCTTTGCAGTATTATGAGAGTTAGATACTATTTTTGTTCACATTTTATCTGTGAGAGAAATTAAGTCCTTTGTTGGTCCGTGGGTCTAGAGCTGGGAATATACTGGAACTATTTTCCTGGTTGTCAAACTTCAGCGTCTCTGCTCTCACGGAAAGTTACGCTAACCTCGACTTTCTTCCTTATCCTTAGTAGCTGAAAGTTTTACAGGCGTACAGCCAGTGCCCCGCTTTGCAGCACCTTCTCTCCCAGCTGTCATTTCCCTTCCTTCCCCTCACTACTCCTCCGAAGGAGGTTCTGACCCGTGAGGGTTTCTGTCCAGAACTACATGGGTACCTCCAAATCCTGAAACCTCTGCCACCTTTCAGCCTGATCCAAAATCCACACTAATTTTCATGGAAACAATGGTGACACTCAGCTTTAATCTATTCAAAGGATTCCTAACTACCTTAGGTACCTTATTTTAAATCCTGAGCCCAGCACTGTAGACTTTCTGTGACCCAAACCTTACACTTCCAACCCAAGCACTGAGCTATCTTCAAATCAGACATCATAAAGATAGCTAATGAAAGATATCTGCCTTTTCTTCTGCAAATTATATATAGTTTTAGGTATAGCATATTTGGAATAAAAATTGGAATGAATGAAAACTCGTACTCTAGTCATTACTGAATAACATCTAAGAATCTAAAGGGAGATACAGTAGGAAATCATTTTTAAATCCTTACGTTTCTTAACAGAAAATAAAGACAAGGAACACTAGATTTTTGGCAGAGATGATTCATGACCACAGAATTATCAAATTTAAAACAGATTACTAACACATTACACAACATCACAATAAGAATTGCTCTTCCATTTTTCTTTCCATCTATGCACAGAGAAGCAGTGGAACCAGAAGCCTGTGAACATAGGTTGTAAAGTCAGACATATTTGATTTTTTAGTTTTGTATTCACTCCCAGTACTGTGCCCTGGTAATATTACTAAACCTTTTCAACTAGAAATTTCTTCATAAGGGAAACAGGAAAACTCTAATTTATATGGCTGCTATTATGATGGGGTAAAGTAATGCAGGCTGGAAGTTTAGCATAATGCCTGACATCTAGTAAGCATATAATTAATGCTATATTTTATTTTTTAACTGCCTTAGTGTACCCCAGTATGCACCTAGAGGAGTGATGGGTGTTAGTAAAAGGATGTAGGAATGCAGTTCTAGTGCAACATCGGCTCGTGAATGTCGAGTGCAGAGAAATATAGCATGTGTGGGTTCGGAGGAGAGGGAAGAGATGGATTGTGTGGTCACCAAACGTATTAATTATAATGAAGACTCAAGCTAGTACTAGAGGAGGGTCAGTGCAAGTGGGAATAAGGGTTAGTGGTCAGGGGAAGGCAGGAATACATTTAGGAAGCTGGCGACATATTGTGGGTGGCTATGCTGTTGATCATTTATGGAAATCCAGGCTGAGAAAAAGAAAAAAAGAAAAGAAAAGAAAGACTTGAAGCATCACAGCACTGGAGCAGCATTTTTGGAGAAAATCAAGGGTGACCAAGATGAATGCAGTTGGCAACTGTAAATCTAATTTTAATATGTCTCAGTGATGTGTTTTATTTGCTTGTTATTACATGTTTTACGCACCAGTGCTTGTTTTGTTGGCTTGAACTGAGTGGAAAGTTTTTCCTGTCACTTGCTTTCCAAGTGTGTGTGGCTTTTTCACTGTGGGCTTTCCTGTGCTACCTACGGGACTGTCCCCAAGGCCTCGGCAGCCTTGTGGAACAGCAAGCACTACAAGCTGTGACAGTCAGGAGGGTGCTGTCATTATTGACCTTAACCAAAGAGAGCAGAGGAAATGTGTTGTTAGCCTAAGATAAGGTGAGCAGTGGCACATGTAGTTTTTAATATTTAATGAATCTATATGGGTACAATCCATTATGTGACAATTTAATTATATGACAAAAAAGTTTGATAAATAATATTGTGGTAGGACATCTAATTCATTATTTAACAAAGAAATCAATACTTTCATAAATCATAGTTCTCCACAGATGTCCTTTTTTTTTTCTCTCTGCAAGTGTGTAAAAACCCTTATTCAGAATCCATAGGTAATTTATTTTTTGGTCAGGACAAGTTTGAATGGAAGTTTAATTGGGCCCAAGACAGATATAAATTCTATTTACTTTTTTTAACCATTAAATGGAAAAGCTTTTGCTATAAGTAAGCTGTAGCAGCAAGCTTTAACCGAATCTTGGTAGCACTTTCCTACAGTGTGTTTAAAAGCAGAAAGAGTAGCCATAAATTATATATGACGATATAGTAATGCACAGCTAACAACATAAAAATATTTTTATATGCCCTTTTATTATTCTAGCTTGACTTCAGTGTATGTTAAGTAGGAGAATGCTTTTTTACTTTATTATTTTTCAACATTGTTACATTTATGAATATCAAAGAAAATTTTCTATTTATTAAAAGATCATGCTCTTGGGTCAGGAAAAAATTTTGATTGTTTACATGTTGTATCACTATAGAAGAAAATTATTTTGATCTCTAGTTTGAAAATTTGTAATGTAGGAAATGTTCATTAGCATTTAACATAAGCCACAGTAAAATATACTCGTAATGTGTTTGGTTTTTTTCTTTTTCTTTTTTTTTTTCACAGCACCAGGGATTGAACTTAGGCCCTTGCGTTTGCCATGGAAGCGCTTATTCCACTGAGCCATCTCCCCAGCTCATAATGTGCTTTTAAACAATTCAATTTATCTTATTTTTAATTTAATAAGGAATTATGCTTCTTTGGATTGAATTTCTATATGTTACTTAATATTCTGATTACAAATATCACTGAACAAATGAAAATAATTACATAGTGCATTTTATTCACTTATTTCTTATTGCTGATTATATATAAGTAAAGTGTTTAAGTTTCTTGCATGCCCCCAAAGAATTACCAACTTGACAAAAACTATTTTCCAATGACAAAAATGACCTTTTTAAATAGAGACTTACACCACTAATTATTTATAACAGATTCAGAGCCACAGCACAGTCACCTACATCCTTCTTTGAATGTAATAAAATACATTATTAGCAATTTTTATCTTATTTTACCAACTTTATTGCATTAGTAACTGTCTGTCATTATATATTTTATTATTAATGATTTTTTAGTAATGAAGCATAAAAGCCCTATGGATGCATTTCCCTTTTTGAATTTAAATACACTCATTTAGTTATTTTCTAAGATCCAACTTAACGATTCCTAGTTGCCCATTTGGCTGAAAATTTTACTACAAGAGAATGAAGCTGTCCTATTTCATTTAGCAAGGAATATTATAAAGTATTCAGTTTTTAAATCGGGGTTTCATTTTATGTAATATTAAAATATTCTAGCATGCCGAAGTAGAATTAAGAGGAAGTATAAATATCTCCAAATTAGCTGAGCCTCCAGACTATCTCCAATTATGGTTTTTAAGATCTTGAATGGAAGCCAGACTGAGTTGATGTGAATCCTAGTTACACCATTTTCTAACTAGGTGATCCTGGGCAGGTTATTAGTTTGTCTGTCCTCTTTCTTCTTAGGTTAAATGAATAAATATCCTGGGGTATTGTCACAGGATTCATCTTGTATAACTTGAGAATAAATCTATATTTACAGAAAATTTGTAAAAAAAAAAAAAAGGTCTAGAATTCACATAACCATAAATAACTTTCAAAAATTATATAACCATAGCAAAATTATCAAAATCAGAAAGTTAAAATTACCACGTTACTGCTAAATAAACTTCAGACTTCCTTAGACATTCATTAGTTTCCTCCAGATATTGTTTGTTTTTCTTCTTCCAGGGTGGACCCTACAACTCCACACCCCATTTTTTCCCCCTGCACCCTTCCAACTTGGATCAATTTCCCAGCTCTTACTCATTCTTTGTAACCTGGAACCATTGCATAAGACACAGGCAATAAGTCCAAGTGTGAAATGTTAAGCTAAGTGTTTCTGAGAGCTTCTAGTGATTATTCTGAGTTAATGCAGTGTTGATACAGAGATATGTTATTATTTTCTCCTCTACGCATAGGGTCAGGTGTGTATGATACTATTTATTACTACTAGTGATTTAACCTTAATCACTTGGGAAAGATGTCTGTTATTCTTTGTCCTTGTAGCATTATTTTTTACATTTCATACATAAATATTTTGGAGTGTTATGTTAAAGCTATGTACACATCTTGTCTCCTTGGAAACTTTCTCCTACTAATACTATTGATCAGTACGGTAGGGATTAATGTGGTTTTGTCTAATGGTGATTTTGAATACACTTTAATTGCTCCATACTTAGTAGTTGCAATGTATTTAAAAGGAATAGTTACTTAGATTATATTTATGTAGGTACTCAATATTTATATTAGTGGCATAGATATTTATTCTATGACAGAGTTAGAATCCCATAGTGTTATTATTAACCTTGCCCAATTTTTTTTTTTTATTTGATTGGTGCTTCTTCAGGTTGGCTTCTCTTACCCTTTACATGTTTTCTTGTATAATAAAATGTCCAAGCTTAGTGTATTCGTCTTTCTTAACCTTCTAGACAACTACCTCTTCAATGATGTTTTATTCTTTTTATTAATGAGTAATATCAAAGCACCAAGATTTTGTTATTGATTATATTAGAATTTAATTGCTTCTTAGTCCTCTCAATGAACATGTTCTCACATACTCATTTATTTTTATTTTACCTTTTAAAACTAGAAAAAGAACTGAGCTTTGAGTCAAATCTAATACCACCAGGTCCTTTCTTCTGTTTCCCAGTAAAAATTCTGACTCTTACCTTATAAAATATAGTTACTTCTTTGTTCAATACATAGACAATAGAGTGTAGTTACAAAATCACTAAACATAAAGTAACTCTAGACTAGTAGTATGAGAAACATAATCATAACATCATAAGAGACAGATTGACTCACTATAATATAGTATTACTGTGGAGTTCTTTCTAATCTTTAGCTTTGCAGTGTCCAATCAATACTACACTGTTATTTAAGGTTAGGTCAGCTCACGATAACCTATATTACAGGTTTATATTATATATAGTTATAGTATATAGTTATAGCTATTAGTCTTGTGCATCGATTTACTAGAATCTTTTAAATGCTTCAGAAGTTAAGAAATGTATGTATTTTGTTTGATTTAGGTAGTTATACTGGTGGACAGAAAAGTACATTTAAACTCAATGCTGTACGTCTGGGTGGCAAGCGGAAAGGCACTGCGCATTGGATTGACTTGAATGCTGGCCTCGCTACCGCTGCCTTCTGTTTCCTTGTTTACCTGAAAAACTGAAAGAATAGTATATACCTCAGAGGGATATAATAGAGACCATCATTAATACTGCTCTGTAGGGTTTGATAAATTGGCAGTGACTGTAAGGACTAACATTGACATTACTATTCTCTCTCTCTCTCTCTCTCTCTCTCTCTCTCTCTCTCTCTCTCTCAGAACCAGGGGTTGAACTCAGGCCCTTGTGCTTGCCAGGAAAGCATTTATTCTACTAAGCCATCTCCCCGGCCCCCTCTTGTGCTCTTTTGTGCTTTTTCTCTTCTGATTCTGGGGATTGAATCCAGGGCCTTCATGTTGAACTAACTCCCTTAAAAGAGTGAGCAAGCGAGCAAGCAAGCCAGAGAGAAAGAGAGAGAGAGAGAGAGAGAGAGAGAGAGAGAGAGAGAGAGAGAACCTTGCTAAGTTATTAAGGTCTCTTGGCTGGGCTGGAACCAGCAACTTTCCTGCCTTAATCTGGAAGGTGGTCACTAGCACACCTGGTTTACTAGTTCTTTTCAAGTGTAAAGAAAAGAAACTAAAAAGTTTGCTATATGCTAAAGGTTAAACAATGAAATAGGCAAAACAATGCAGATTATTCTTTTCTTATACATTTAGAGTGAAACTGAAGCCTAATAAATATTATTAAATGATAGTAAGCAGAAAAGGTTTAGAATAAAAACCAGAACTTACGCGCATCATGTTAAATGTCTTTAATACTTGAAGCATATGTCTACTATCATTAATTCTAGACACCTATTTCTTAGAACATAAATTCAAAAATAAACACATTGAACCAAGGATTGAAATTTTCCACCAATAAGTATCCTATATTCACATAGATGATCCAGGAGTTTGAAATAAAACTGACACAATTTTCTATAAATATTCTTAGTCAAAAGTAAATATTTTCTAGTCCTCTTTCCAGTGTGTTACAAAAAAGTCTAATTTGATATTCTGGATCTAAAGTTAATAGGGATTGTGAAGGAACATATTCTTTAAAATATGAGCATTTTTTTCTTTGGAATTATTTTGTCATTTTCTCCTTCCAATATTTTAAATATTCATGTACAAAAATGGAACAGGCAATAGAACTATCAGCTAATCAAATTACCATCTTACCAAGGCTAATGACAGGACTGTCTCCTAGTGAATTATCAGTGATTTATTTCACAGAGTCACAAAAAATTCAAATACATTTCTGTGGGGCATCCCACAACCAGATCAAATGTCAGATAGTTATTTAGAAAAGATTCATTAGAACACAGTTGAAAGTTTTATACACTGCATCAAACCTACATGACAATGGCTTTATGCCTCACTCACCTTTTAAAATAAATTGTAGCTTTTAAAACACAAAGTAATGTGCTGATTTTTAAGGCCATGTATTGCTGTAAGGATGTGCAGATTAAATCCTTTCTATGTTATTAAATTAGCCCTTTTACAATTAATGTGTACATATCCATAATACTACACAAATACCCAGCAGTACATCAATAAGCCTTATTATTTTAGATTCCGCATAATGTACTTGACAAAGAGTCACACAGTTTGTGAATTTGGGGAGCTCTAGGGTCAATGAGGATAAAAGCCTCGAGTTTCCTAGATTAGTTTCGAGCTAGAAGATAATACAAAATGGCGTTGGAAAACCTTGCTGCATATAGTTTGGTAATTAGGAAGTGTTTTCTATTGTTATTCTATGGCTCTTTTCTAGTATTTCAAGGTCTCACTTTATCCCAAGTTACATACCATAGTAGGTGGACTTAGCACAGCAGGTTAGTAGTATTCAAATTTAAAAAAAAGTAACAGATGCACTTGGGAAATTTTTCTGCTGGAAACATAAATTTTAATTTAAAAAAAAAATCAGTATTTCCTTTTCCTAATCCCACATCATGTATCATGTGCCCCCCTCTCTTCTGGGTGGGTTATAAGCAGAATTTTTCTTGTAGGTATGTTTTTTCAGGTTTCATTGTTGCGGGCCCTGGAAAGCAAAGAACTCGCAGGGGTAGCAAGTCGCTGAAATAGAGACCGTGAGGGGCTGTGTTTCCGCGCCTCTTCCTCCAGCCGGCATCGGCTGGTCTCCCACTTTCAAGGCCCCACCTCGCTTGCTGTCCCCAGGGTTTATCTCTGGCGAGAGGCTTCCCTCTGCTGGTTGCCTCTGGGGTTGCGGCACATCCGGTGGCCCTGCGCCATTGCTGCTGCTCTGACCACGGCCTGCGAACCTTTCTGTCAGTTTCCAGAGCCGACCTGTGGGTGTTAGCACAGCCGCACACTTTGCCTTAGACTCCCCTTGTGTGCCAAGGTGTGCTCTTAAGCCGTGCAGCTCCCTGAATCCTAAAACCTGTCTGCGGAGCCTTGTGGCTCACTCACCTTGGATTCATGAGCCCTGTTCCCCTACAGCTCACTTGACGTTGTCCTCTGCTTTGCCTCTGCTTTCCCCTTCCCTAACCTGGCTGGTCTCAGCAGGACCCATTTATGGGACTCTGGAAGCTCTTGAATCATCTTCTATGAATACGCCTAGCGCCAAAGGGAATCTTTGTCTTTGTGACTACTTCAATAGTCTGTAAATAACAAGGTAAAGTCACAACTCTGCTGTCCTCTGGTGTCCTGGGAGCTGTGACTGGGTCAAACTCTGATTGCCTTTAGGAATCTACTCTAACTTTGATCAGAGACTGATACGGAATTTGGCTCAACAATTTTATCTGACTCTTAGTTGCGTCTCAAGCCTCCCCATAGTGTCTCCTCTAGATTTTCGTGCATGGCTGGATCTGAGTGTCTGGACTCCCTTAAATTCAGACTATTACCTGAAGTCAGAGTGAAGACACTGTCACAGTGATGTTGCTACCTGGGAGCCCCCAAGTCCCCGTTTTTGAAAAGTTCTGCCTCTGGCCATAGCGCTGTACACTTCTCTTGAATAAATGCCCTTAAATGCATGGATTTCTGTATCATGGGACTGCCCCACTTTGCTAATCAGAATACTCTAGGTTTAGAGTCTAACCATGGCAGAGGTTTCCAGCATGATTCATCAGACTGTGATATAAACAACTCAGCTTTATCTTTTCCTTTTAAATCAAAGAAAGTCAACTTCGCCTTCTTCCCTTGTATTTGAAAATAGCACCAAATAAATTTTCCTGTGTCTTAGTGTCATGACTCCTTTGAGAATTGCATAATATTTCTTAGTTTTAGTGGGACAAAATGAGGACAAATGATGCAAATAAATATGTGAAATTATGTACCGTAGTTACTTTTATGACCAAATATGTCACATAACTATATTTTATAAAATGTCCAAATGATTAAGTGTATAATTAACCCCCAAATGCATCTCTTTAAAATCAACATAGCAACAAAATGCACATGGTTCCTGTTAGTTCACAGCAGAATCAGCCCCACAGGCTGGGCTGGTCCTCGCCAGCTGTCACCCGTGTAGGACTGAAGTCTTGTGTCCTTTGCTCTCTGTTAAGGAAATTTCCTAAGCCAGTGTCAGTGTTCAAGGCAAAACTGTTCCTGACACAACAGACAGTTCTAATCCATTTTAAAGTCTGAACATGTCAGGAAACAAGTTGAATATGCAACTCCTTATTTATGAATTTGTGAAGAAATATCTCCATTTGTTTCTGGGTTTTAAAAAAATCTCTAACACTAGAAAACATAAGATTAAAATGTATGGCTTTAAAAAAATGTATGGCTTTTATAGTGACTGTCTGGGAGCACGAGACACAACAGGAAATGGAAGTGGGAAGTTTAAAGTCAGTGGAAGAGATAGAGGCAGGCGGGTGGAGCCGTGGACCAAGAAAAACAAGGGTGGCATTTGCTAGGCACCTCTTATTTGTGAGAAATTGTGCCCAGCCTGTAATGCAATTCATCTTTCACAGCGGCCCTATGATCTAAGTATTATTAACCCATTTTATAGTCTGGATGGAACAAAATGTATCAAAAATTTAGCAGAGCAAACATCCCAGCTCATTTAGGCAAAAGCACAAGGTACGTGTGTGCTATGTGTGCATGCAAATGACAGGGCGATTCTCGGCATTGTGCACACTGAAGATGTAAACTAAGATTACCAAGAGCCAGGCAATGTCAATTTTCAGGGAGACAGTGATTTCCTAAAGCAAGGAAATCAGTTACTTAAAGAAACACAACGAGACAAAGCAAAATAAGAATGGCAAAAGGGAAAACACATGACTTTATCATTTGTTATGGAATGAATGAATTACATGCATGTTGTTCTTTTTTATTTGTTTGCTTTGGTTGGAGCCTTTGTCCCTAGTTTTTCAGAAGATATCTGTATTTAGAGATATGGCTCTTTAAATAAAGGTGATTAAAATGAAGCAATTAGAATGGGCCCTAATGCAATCGGACTGCTGCTAATTTTAAGAAGAGAAAATCTGGCACGTGAAGGCACAGGGCAGTTGTGCCTGCAGAGGGGAGTCCGTGTGCAGAAGGAAAGAGGAGCTGGCCACCTGCAGGCTGAAAGGAGATGCCTCCGAGGAGCACAGCCTTCATCTTTTTTAACTTCTCTTCTTCAGAATTGTGTGAAAATACATGTCAGCTACCCAGCCTCCGGCACTTGATGTTTTATTATGGCAGCCTAGCAAACGAATAGTCTTTGTTCCATAAAATTGCATCTTTAATGAATCTCATTTAAAAATAATTTGAGAAGGTCAATACTGTGCATCCAATCATTCTGGGGATATGAATTAGAAGGTGCCTACTTCATGATGCTTGGTGGTCAGCGTGGCAGAGGGGATAAGGACTGGGGCTGCAGGCACAGAAAGTACAATCCTAGTTACTCAAGTCCTTGTTGCAGGTCCTTATCAGTAACAACAGTGTGTAATGCACAAAATCACTGTGCACCTTAAACAGATTAATCCTAGAGAAGCGCTTAGGCTAAGGACCGGCATGGGCTGTTCACTTCTATTTATGTGAACAAGGCAGAAAGGGCCTGGAAATCTGCTTCCAGGACTGTAGTCAGTTTAATCAGGCCAGGTTCCTTGGTTGTATTTTGCCTGTGTGGCTCTTGGCTCCTGCAGGGCATCCTTCAACGCTGTAGGAGCACTTATGTGCCTTATCTTACTTTCCCATGTTGTCTTTTTCTTTTTGTGAATGAAGAGGATGTGGTCAGCCATCACCGGTGGCCATTTTGCTTCCATTCATTTCCTATTAATTTCCTCTCCGCGTTTTACCCTAACACGAAAGTGACCCTTTCGGCCCACAGTCACAAAAATATCAACACTGGGGTGTCCTTAGAGTTAGCCAGTTTTGGCTTCTGAACTTGTACAATATTTGTGTTTATTTCTACATGCCTTCAAGTGAAGAATTGCTATTATCTGTTAAATAAATCATCTTTCTTTGCATTTTAATATAATAAACACTATTAAAATAGCAACTGATATTGACACATGTAACAACTCTGTTCTTTCTAGTTGCAAGCTGTATTACCCCTGGAAATCTTTCTTTGGAAGTGTGAGCTTAATTAAAATGACAATAATCCTATAAACATGTTGTGACATCATGCCCCATGGGCTGAAGAAATAATATTTATCTCAACGACACAGTGTTATAATGAGGTTTTTCTTTGTCCTTTCTTCAGGCTGGATTAAAAAAATATATTTTTTCACAACCTCTTTAGCTAGAGCTTTGATGAATACATTCCTCAGATTGCATTGTTATGGGGGCAGATATGGCTTTTCTAGCCATTTACCATAATATATGAAGGGATGGCTCAGATAAACATGTTGATTTTTTTTTGTTTGTTTGTTTTGTTTTTTGGCAGAACCAGGAATTTAACTAAGGCCCTTGTGCTTGCCAGGGAAGTGCTTATTCTACTGAGCCATCTCCCAGGTCCCTTTGATTGTTTTATAAACCACAAAAGTAAGTACCCACATGAGTATAATTCATAAGTTCATTGTTAGTACACATAATATGTATGCTATGAGATATAATACATGAAAATCATGATTACTCATGATTATATTTCTATTTAGAATGCCATGTAAATTAAACTGTTCTTTTTTATGAACAGAATATATTTACTGAGGGAAAGAAAGCCCCTGTCCAAGAGAGGGACAGGAGGGGGATCGAAGCGGGTTCCTCTCCCTAAACTGTTCTTTAAGTGAACTGAATATGCTGCAGTAACACTCTCAGTGTAATAGTATAAACTTTTTTATGTTGGATAGCTCTGTCTTTATTTTTTTATAATGGTTTTGATAAACAAATAGCAATGAGACAGTTTCAAATCAAA
>NW_004524682.1:2862804-2863970 GCF_000260255.1 Octodon degus
AGAGACATCATAGCAGCAACTGGCATGTCACGACAAGCAGCCCATATTCAGAAGACCAGAATGACAGGCACTCCAAGCATGAAACAAAGATTCTCACCCTGACTAACTATATATACTGATACCTGTGAACTAAGCTACTGCACTGCAGGTGGTAATCTTTAAGAGTAGTATAAATTTTTTGTGGCATGTTACTTCTAGGTTTATGTGTCACTTGTTAGTTTTTTCTAAATTTTATGTTACTTACTCTAGCACATTTTGGAAGGATTGTACTGTAATTTAGCTTGCAGGGCTGCTACCTTCTGTAAGCATCATCCACTAAACTCAGGAAGCCCCTACAGTTAAAGAAATACATTCACAGGTAAGCCTGAGCACATTCTTGATGTGCTTAAACAGGTTGAGGCACAGAAGTAACCAGGGATGTGTGACAGAGGGGCCGAATGTCCCATGTCCTTCCCACGGTCCATTTGCCAAGTGCTCAGCTAGGGCTACAGGATGGCCTCGTTTATAGGTGGAGATATTATAGGACTTCACTCAGTTAAGTTACTTCTCTATGTTAGCCTCCAAGTTAGTAACAACTCACGTTTATGACTCACAACCCCATTTTACAATTCTTTGCTAAGTCTGTGAAATGATTCCAATTTCTCAGGCAGAATGAATGAATGAATGAATATGTAAATTTATATGTCAAATTAACAAATGTATTTAGAAATTTTTTATTAAATATTTTGCTAAAGCTTTTCCAGATAATTATATAATTCCTTATTTGCTTAAGAAATCCCATGTTGGGCAGGCCAGATAGGTCAGTGGACTAAAGTGCCTGTTAGATAGGTGCAGGGACCATAGTTTGATCCCCACCGTGCCGTGCTTTCCCCACCCCTGGAGCACACTGAGACAGTGACTGTGACTGGGTGTGGTGGTGCTTGCCTATAATCCCAGAACATGGGAGCCTGAAAACAGGAAAATCACTGGGTCCAAACTGTGTAGTAAGACCCTGTAGTCCCCATACTGAGACACATTAAAAAAACAAGAAAGAAATCTCTTGTTATTTTAATTCTTTTCCTTTTGTGTATTACTTTGAAGCATTGCCAGTAGCACAAGAAAAGTGGAAATTCTTTCTATCCTGGCTGATTGGTTGTCTGACTTTCACTTTTCAACTCTAACATATA
>NW_004524682.1:2864070-2883168 GCF_000260255.1 Octodon degus
ATATGTTCAAGTACTGAGAAGTGAATGAAAGAATATATAACTCATGATGTCCTACTAAGTGAACTTATTTACTTATACCTTCTTTCCAGAATGGGGAGACAGGATTAATTACTATCTGACCAAAAAGAAAGGGTTTGCAGGAAGCAGGAGTCCAAAAGAAAGAATCACCTGATTCCCTGATCTTGATTTAAATCTATAAGTTTAGTGCTATTTTTGCATTAGTGTTCTCCATCCTAGCCTGGTTCCCTCTTCATAAGGTCTAGGCTTATGACATGGCCTGACAGTCACAATGACAGCTCATTCTTGCTTCTTTGGCACTCATACTCACACCTTGCATTATACCCTTTTAAAGCCTTTTCAAACACCTAATCCTTCCTGTGCCCTATGTCCTTGGGATCCAGAATACTCACTCTTTTTAATGCATAAATTGGTAAAGAGAAATCCTGACAGTAAAACTAGAAAAGAAACAAGAAAATACTTGTCAAAGAAATGTTATACTATATTTTCTAAAGAGTAACAAGATTATTTCTATCCTAAGCCATTTCATTATTTAGATTCTGAAAGTTATTCATTAAAATAATTAATGTTATTCTATGGAATAAAACTGAAATTAGATGTAACATTTACATTAAGAATGAGAAACTAAGGGCAGGCCAGATAGCTCAGAGGATTAAAGCACCTGCTTAGGTAGATGCAGGGACAGGGGTTCGACACCCCCACCCCGAATGCCATGCTGGCCCTGCCCCCAGGGCACTCTGAGATCATGATTGAGACTGGGAGTGGTGGTCCATGCCTATAATCCCAGCTCTTGGGGGGCTGAAAACAGAACGATCACTGTGAGTCAGATCTGTGTAGTGAGACCCTGTAGACCCTGTACTAAATATGAAAAAAAATTCTTTATAAAACTTTCTAATTTACATGTTGTCCTACCTTTCGTTTGCAGAGAAACTTCTAAGAAATTATAAGCTGAGAAGCTAAAAGGAAACAACCAAAAAAAGAACCATAGTGACAGGAATCTTTAGATATGAGTAAATAAAATAAAAATATTACATCTTGAAAAGAAACAATAACTTTCGTTGATGAGATTTTACAATTGTTCAACGAGAAAACATATTTTAGAGAAAATTAGATATAACAACTTTTAGATCGGCAAGAAAAAAATTGTTTTCAGCAAGGCATGAAATGAGATAGTAGCAAAATCCTAATTTGCTTTTTGGAGAAAATTAAATCGAAAAGAATAAAACAAATGTTTTTCTCTTAATAGCTGCAAACTACTAGTTGGGGACTGAAAAAAACACAAAAGATGTCGCCAGTGGAGAAATAAAAATCAATTTTTATTACTTGATTTGTGTGCACTTAAGCTCTAGCTATCATTTTGGGCTTGGAACTCAGATTAAAAGCTTTTGTTTTTCTGTCTGGCTTGTCTTAACTCTTGTAATGTACTGCATTATTTTTGTTTTTGTTTGTTCTAAAAGTTTTACCGCCACCATTACCATAACATAATCAAGCAGCTAACTGAAAGCCAAAGATCATTCCTGCTAGTCTGGGGTAGTCATTCCTGTGTCTCCTTTTGATTTGAAGAATGCAGTTTAAATTCACGCATGCGTGAAAAGAATATTAAATAAGAAAATATATACTTTAAGTCACACGAGGCTTAATTCCACAGGCAGAGACCCCTTGTTACACTCACTGCAGAAACGATGAACACGAACAAATTGAGCCGCTCTGAGATCCGCCGCACTGCACGTTGCTCTTGAGTTACACTTCCCTTCCTCCCGGTCCCTCAATGTTTATTATACATTAATGTTCTCGCTTATCAGTGGTTGAAAATCAAATGAAACAATCCTTCAAAGAAATTGAAGCTTAGGAAATGTAAATTTTATTCATTATGCACAAGGATTCTTAGCTATGTATTAACAGTTTAAGGGATTAGAGACTTGTTTCATCCTCTTATAAATTTGCACTGCTGGGATATGATGGTTGATGTTAGAAATTCCTCAGCAGCCACCATCTGCATGCTAAAGCCAGTGGCTTCCACATGTGATAATGCGCCTATCCGAGGGCACAGCTAAGCACTTATCTTTATCCTCCCATCATGCATTTGTGGATGCCCATGCTCTCTCTGGAACTGTCAGACACAATCCACTTAGATTTGCTCTTTGAGGTGAACTACAAAGCTCAAATGAAGATTTCATACTTCAATGATTAAAACTCCAATGTAGAGAGTAAGTTACAGTGTGGAAGGGCTAAAATTAGGCCCCAAAGTTAGTCAGTGAATGTAAAAGAAGAATAAAATCTAGGTAAGGTGAAGGAAGCAACTGCTACATAGTGCTTGACTACGCATGTCAAAGTTGGAAAATATAAGAACTACTCTGTACTGATTAAATAAGTATAGTTCAGGAAATAAAATTACCTTTAGGCATTATTTTTGTCCTTTCAACTGCTTGGAATAGAAAAAAAAAATTAAATTGTCCCTTAATGTTTAAATGAAAATACAAAGGACAATGTTTAATTTCCTGAAGTATATCTTGTGTTTGTTGTTGTTGTAACTGGGGATTGCAGCAGCGCCTCTGCGCTCATTTAAACCTGCGTGCTATGGATTTGTGTAGTTTGAGCAAGCCTACCCTCAAACGTGCTTGAGTAGCCTCACCGTGAACCACCTCTCCTGCGGTACTTGTGGTGACGTTTCACTCTGTCATGGCTAGTCTCACTTGGGAAGATGCTGTTTTATCTCTCTCACCAAGAGCCCATCTCCCAGATCTGCATTTCACTGTGGACCCACATTTGGAGGTGCCCTCAAAATGCACCCGCACTGGGTGGCTTAATTCAGGTATGATCTCCGCCTTTGCTGATACTAGAGCTTACTGACTTTAAATTTCTAGTCCAAACCGTTCTCAGAAGTCTAGGTTTACATATCCCATTTCCATTTGTCCCAAATAGAAATCATGGCATAATCCTATTTATTTATTTGGTACAGGGTCTCACTGTGTGGCTTGGACTAATAATGGTTCTCCTGTCTCAGCCTCCCCAGAGCTCGGATTATAGACATGCACTGCTATGCCCAGTTTCAGTGGCCAGCATGACCCTTCTGAGGTTCTGGGACCTGCAAGGCCTGCACAGCATGCAGGGCATGTGGTACTGGGGATCGAACCCGGGTCCTCGTGTTTGTGAGGCAAGCGCTTATCTCCCCAGCCAATAATCCTAGTCTTAAAGTCTCTCTCCTTTCCTCTGGGTAAGATCTCTTACTAAACTCGTTGGCGCTATCTGAAAGTGTTTGCTGATTCGTGGTTTGTCACTGTCTCCATACCTCCACGCCTCCACACTGGAATGCTGTGGGAATCTATCTTCCATCTAGGTCATTTCACTGCCGCAGTTGCCCGCTTTAACTTTTGCCCCTCTTCCCATTTTCAAAAACATCAAAGTGGAGGGTGTCCTTCCCAGAGAATCATACTTGCATTTGTCCGAAAACCTCTACACGGCTCCGCCTCTCCCTCTAAGAACCAACGTTTCACACTGGTTTACACCCTCCACTGTGATCTGCCCTCCCCCTCCCGATGAGACGCTGCTCCTGCTCACATTCCCGCCACTGATTCTCAGCCAGCTGTCCTGATTCCCCCGACGTTCCTCAAACCCATCAAGCATGCTGATGCCAGTCTTCCCCGTACTGAGAGAGACTTTCTCCAGGACGAACGTCGCCCTCGCCCCCCACGTCTCTGTCGCCAATGTCGCCTCATCAGTGCGGCCCTCCCTAAGTGCCCTCCTTGAGCCTTCTCCATCTATTGCTTTTCCACACTTCTTCACCGTTTATTTTGCCCCTGCTGCCTTTACTACGACCTGTATCAATGCGTATCGTTAGGTTATTTTCTGGCTCTGGCATTGCAACGTGTCTTCTCACGAAGCGGCTGTGTTGTGCGATAGCAGCTCGTGCCTAGAACAGAATCTAACCCATAGCATGTGAGTTATTTAACGGGCTACTTTCTCCCATACCTGTGTTTTATGATACAGCTTGCATAGAGGAATCAGTATAAATAAGAAAATTATTTATGTATGAATAAATACAGAAAACTTTGTTTCCACAGTGTGGTTTCAAAATTTTATCATGTCTCTTAATGAAGATCAAATTCCACTACATAGCAGGGAATTTTATTAAAATCAGCTCTTTGAAACCAACATGATTCAATTTAAAATATACTCTACATAATTTACTATTTATTTTAGTAGCTAAACTAGCAAACAAGTACTTTTTAAAATTTATTTTTCAGAAAACCATGCTTTTATCTTTTTTAAAGACAGGGTCTCCCAATACAGCTCAAGATGGCTTTTTTTTTTTTTTTTTTTTTTTGTATCAGGACTTGAACTCAGGACCTTGCTCTTGCCAGGTAAATGTTGTGCCGCTGAGCTCTATGCCCAGCCCTTCACACTAGCCTTGAACTCATCACACACAGACCAGGCTGAACTTAAGCTTGTGCTGATCCTCCTGCCTCAGCCTCAGGAAGGCTGGGATTACAGGCATACACTGCCTCACCTGGCTTAGATAAGACGGTTCTCCACAAAGGCATTCTAATGGACATTTCTGATGTTTTCTTGGCTGTCAGAAACTATGCTACCGATGGCAGTGGTTATTTCAAGGTTTAATTAAGATCACATAGTAGGCTCGATTTCCATTGGCACCTTAGAGCATAAAATACAGACTAGTGACTTGGGTCCACCAATAAGATTCACCCAAACATGACTTTGAGCTGGAAGGGCATGAGTTACAAAATGAGGCTTTCTTGTTTTTTAGCCCTAAGACTAAATAATTGTGTGGTACATGTTAGTAACGCAGTGCTTAGGTCTTAAATACTTCACAAAAGCATATAACATGTGCAATATAAACATATGTGTAGTGTGTAATGGATGAAGTGAATAGATGAATTTCTTTTTATTATATATTTGTATCTGTAGTCTTTCTTATGTGAAAATATAATAGTGATCTATTTAATGGAGAAAGTGGCCTAATGAAGCTTGAGTCATGATTCTTTATCAAATGGGTCTTGGACAGTAAGCACTCAATGGGTCATTGCTGACTGATCAAATCAAGCATGTACTTATAACCAAATTCTCTTACTATTAGAAAGAGAGAATTGGAGTCACCCAGCCCTCCTGCAGGACTCTGCAGATCTCCTTAACTCCTCTGTGTCATCACTGTGTCACCTGTGAAATGAACCTACTGACACTGCTTTGTAAGGCTGAGGGAATTAAACAAATACATTTTTAAATAGAAAGAACTTAGCACGTACTCAATCCAAGTAATCAATAATTTATACATTTTTGAGATTTCAAAATAATTTAGTTCCTGGAGTTATGAAGAAGATTATGTCAGTTTAAGGCAGCAGACAATACAATATCTAATTACCTGGAAAGATAATTTAAATCAAGGATGAAATAAAATGTCTCAGGCTGCTATAAATCTTTATGTGAGGTCATAATTTCTAAAGTACATTAGTAAATACTTAAGGACTTAGATCTGGATGATTCTTCAGTATTGGACATAACCCATGCAAATTATTTAACAGCAATTTAGCTATGATTTGCAGAGTGATAATATCTATTTCTACCAAGGTTACTCTAATTAGAACCAATGAGACTCATTAAAACCCAAAAACCCACGTAGTGTACCAATGATTTAGCAGACAAAAATAAACCCAAGCACATTAGTGAGATATCGCTTATGTTCTTATTTGTCTTAAAAAGAAGACACTTCTAAAAGGTGTCTTTACTATTTTTCATCCCTGAATACACCTAAATGTGTACATAAAATGATCTAATCAATGCACATATTGAAAAAGTATTTAGTCCTGAATTTTTTATTATTCCCTCACAAGTGTGCAGGAGGCTATAATTCTATTTTATGCCTGAAGGATTTCAGACACTACATGGATTGATGCTTCACAGATTTCTCTGTAAAAACAGTAAATAATACTGGTGAGTGAAGTTGCAGGATCCCATGGAGCCTGGTAATAATGCACAGTGGGAACCTAGTCGGGGTACACTCCCATGTCTAGGAAGCCTGTCACAAGACACTGGGGACTCTGGGACTGTCTGGGGATGAAAGGTGAGGGTTGTCTTACTGACAAGTTCCTGGGACACACACAGCAGTGCTCTCTGGGGATTAGTCAAGTGATCAAGTATACATAGAATGTTGTCCAGTAGAAAAGATCAGAAGAAATTCTAGGCAGAGCACGTGCAAGTACAAAGTTCTGAGAGGTGAGGAGAGAAGGATGCTTTGGCAGTGGTCCACTGGCAGTGGTCCAAAGCTGGAATAAGGAGGGCATGCAGGAAATCATAGGCTATGAAAGTGAAAAGATGCACTTTGGCCATGTATTGAAAACTCTTATGTGCAAAACTGTCTGGTTCTTTGGTTCTTTTGAATATGTCTTTGCTGTTGTAGACAAAATCAATAGGGGATGGGACTGATCACAGACATGCACCACTAAGTCTGACTCAAGGTCTGTCATTCCAAGTCCTTTAAAAATATTGGTTTGTTCTTAAACCTTCTAGCAACTCATGTGAAATGCATGCTATTATTATCTCCACTTATAAACTGCAGAATTTAGAGTCCCAAAGTGTTACAGACTATCCACATCTATACTTAGAAGGTAGTGAATTTGGGATGCGAATTCAGGCAATTCTCCACAATACTTCTAAACTGTTAGCTTTCCCTATAGAAAGAACTTAAGTGGAAGGAAACATGTCCATAGTACTTGCAGTCACCTGAATTAGGCATTATGAGCCTCATTAAATGGCATCCACAATGTTTTAGGTAAAACCGTTTTGCCTCTAGTGCAAAAGTCCTATGCTGAATGTTTTGATACACCAAAGAGTGTAAGAAGCTTCTACTACTGAGGATACAAATATTCACAGAACAATGTTTAGCAACTAACAATGAAATCTTGCAACATTATAATGAAAGCAATGAAATGCTGGGCTTTTAAAAACTTCAAACAGATAACATATCTCTACTGCATTTTGAAAAAAGAAAGAAAAGATCAGTCTAAACAATTGTCTTGTTAAGAAGTGTACATATGTGAGATTGATGGCCAGAAGGTAGGGTGCTGATGGACTTTCCTGAAACAATGAATATTAAGGATTTTTTACCTGTTCCTTTCTCCCACTTAGTGACCTTTTACAAGCTAAATATCACAATAAAATCAGCCAGGAATACAAGTAATGGTTCTAAATTGCATTCTTGTACATAATGTTCCAATAATGGGGATTTTCTTCTTAAATCTAAAATTTAGAACAATGTAAAGGGCCAGCCAAATAGCTCAGCAGATTAAAGCACCTGCAAGCTGGTGTAGAGGCCAGGGATTTGATCCCTGGGTCTGCCATACCAGCCCTGTACCCTGAGGTGTGCTGAGCGGGTGAATGAGACTGGGCGTGGTGGTACACACCTATAATCTCAGCACTTGGGAGGCTGTAAACAGGCTGATAGATATGAGTCCAATCTAGTAGAGAGATCCTGAATACCCTGTAGACCCTTCCCTAAAATATACATAAAAAATAGAAAATCATTAAGGTTTAGCATTTAAACATTTATAACATAGCTTATATATGCAGCAGTGCACTTTGGGGACTAGTCAAATCATGAAGTGTAGAATTTTGTCAAATAGAAAAGATTGGAAGCAATTCTAGGCAGAATGTGTGCAAGTACAAGTTTCACAGAGGTTTGAAGTGAAGGACACATTGGCAGTGGTCCACTGTAGTGGTATGTTGTATATAGACATGAAATAACTAAAGAATGGACTTAAAGAATGATCTTACTGTTACTGTTAGTATCTACCCAAGAGCTGCAACATTTTATTTTCTGTGTATATAATTAGGATTCAACTAGTACTTAAAAATTTACTACATAAGAGCCAACTAAGAAAATACAAGGCTGACCATCAGAAGTAGTTCTCTGGGCTGGAATAGTTTATTGAGTGGTGAGGCTGAGGAACCATCATGTTATCAGAATCAAGTAAAAAATGGAAGCCGAAAGTGATCCACAGTGGCGGGGTTCCAAGAGAAGGACAGTAGAATCGACCTGACACTGAACAGGGAGGTAAATACTATAGTGAGGAGGCCAGTGTGGACCTGTGGGACCCTGGCAGAGACTATGAGCTGTATAGTATGTGTGCCAGGAGCTACAGAAGTTGAGATCCAAGATCTGAAAAGCAGAGGTGGAAAGGATGTGGCAATTGAGATTGAAGAATGGAGGATCCAGAGCTGTGTGCATTTCATGACTCTAAAGAAACTTAACCAATTAACCCAAGTCGTGTTGAAGAAAGGAAGAGATCAGACCCAAGATGCCAAGCAAAATGTAGATGCCCATCATCCACAGCTACAGAACTTGCAGTAGGAGGTGACACACCTGCAGAAGGAGATCACCAAATGTCTGGAGTTTAAGTCAAAGCATGAAGAAATTGATCTGGTAAGTTTAGAAGAATTTTATAAGGAGGTGCCAGCAGACATCATCAAAGCTGAAATCACAATGGGACACCCTGGCAAGCAGACCCTGGTACATCTGAACTGGGAGCTAGAGCAGCGGAAAAGATTGGCAGAGAATTACTGAGATTCCCCATCCATCAAGGAAAAGTCTCAAAGAAAGTGAAGTGAGGAAGGAATACTTGAGCAGCCTTCAGCCTCGACTCAGTGGCATCATGAGGCTTCCCTTCTGGTGCAGGACCAGGCTCACAAACAGTATGAGACAGCCAGACACCTACCACTTCTCCTCTACATGTTCTTTGTGCAGGCTACCATCTATGATCAGGCCTGTGAGAAGACCTTGTCTGTGGTCATCGAAAGCCATGTGGATGAAGCCAAGGCCCTGTTCAAACCTCCTGATGATTCCCAAGATGACAAGAATGACTCAGACCACAGAACAGTGGTGACTCACACTGGGCATCCAGTTGGATAACAAGCACAAGGAGATGCTAAAGAGACACCCTCTGTCCATCATAGATGACTTGAAATTGAAAAATGATAGCATGCTTCACCTGACTTTCTACTACCTCATGAGTCTCAACATCCCTATGGTGAAAGCTGAAGTGACCTCTGCCAGACAGCTGATCACCCATCAGTGCAGGGGACTTGCTGTCTCCTGACTCAGCGCTGACCTGTTTGCTTCCTGGCTATCATGGAAAGAAAACTCCAAATCCAGCCAATCAGTATCAGTTTGATGAAGCTGGCATTTTGACTTTGAGAGACTATGTACTGGATCCAGGCCATCCCTACTTATGGGTACTGAAGTTGGGAGGCCTCCACTTCCACTTCCCTAAAGAGCAACCCCAGCACACAGTGATTGCTGACAACTCGCTGAGTATCAGCTACATGGAAACAACCATGAAGCTGCTGAGACCAGGGTGCAGTCCTGTCTGGCCCTCTACAGTTTGTGTCCCTGGAACATGGCATTGTGCCAGTTATCAGTGCTTGGCAGTACCTCTTCCCTGCCAAGGTTGTCTGTTGCCTGGTGCAGTGGGTGACAATTGCCCATGAAGATTATGTGGAACTGCATTTCACCAAAGACATTGTGGAGGCAGGATTGGCTGGGGACACCAATCTACTACAAGGCGCTCACTGAAAGGGGCACAACCTAACTCCAGGCTGCCATGGTATTGAACCCTGGCTGCCCCTCTATCCCCCCATTTTCTAGCTCTGTCTGAACTGGAAAGGAGAGAAAACCAACAGTAATAATGACAACATTTGGGCCATGGAAAGTGAGCTCAATGTGTGCTACAAAGAATTCTATGGCCCTCGGTCCACTCACCAGCTCTTGACCAACCAGCTGCAGTGACTGTGCGTGCTCCTAGATGTCTACCTGGAGACTGAGAGCCACAATGATTCTGTGGAGGGACCCAGGGAGATTCCCCAGGAAAAGATGTGTCTGTGGCTTTTCAAGGGTCCAAGCAGGATGAAGCCATTTAAATATAACCATCCTCAGGGGTTCTTCAGCCATCACTGACCTCCCACGCAGGCAGTTGCTTCCCCCAAGATCTTGTCTCCAGAACTGGGCTTCTGCTTTCTGCTTTGTTCACATGTGGCCCTCTATAGTCTCCAAAGACAGTAGCCAATAAAAGTGTTACCTGACCCTCTCCCGCCCTAATAAAAAGAAGAAATAGAAAATGCAAGGCTTTACAACTGATGATAATGCATACAAATGTATGTACATGTGCCTACAAGGGCTGGCCAAAGAGCTCAGAGGATTAAAGTTCCTACGAGCAGGCTCAGGGACTGGGAGTTTGATCCTGGGGCCTGCTATGCCAGCCCCACCTCTGAGCCATGCTGAGACAGGAGATTGAGACTGGGCTTGGTGGTACATGCCTGTAATCCCAGCTCTTGGGAGGCTGTAAACAGGAGAACCACTAGAAGTCCTATCTAGTAGTGAGACCCTTAACACCCTGTAGACCCTTCCCTAAAATACAGAAAATAAATATCCAAAAAAATAAAAACAAAAACAAACAAACAAAAAACCAAGTGTACCTACAAAATAAGCATACCTCTTATTTTATAATTGTGGCTCTACTGGGGATCAAACTTAGCACCTTGTTCTTGCCAGGCAGGCACTTATGCCACTGAGGTATATCCCTAGCCCTGGTAGTTCCTGGTGACAAAAACATTTTAAACAGGGAATATTAAACAAATAGAAATTAGCACTGGATAATGAAGTCTTCTATCCTTTGTTTCCATATTTATGTTCCTATGCAAAGTCAGGAGCTGAAATATTCTTTCACACGACACACAAACACAATTTCCAGAAGGTAGTTCAGATGAAAGATACATCCTTGAACATAATATTTTTTGTGCCACAATAAACCTTTTATTTATAAATGGTCTCTCCTATCCATACAAAATGTAAATGATGTAAGTTAAACTCATTCAAGATTAATTTTCATTTGAGAAATGCAAAATTTTTCCCTTTTCTTTTTTGCAGCAAATATCCGTAGCATATATTAATGTTTCATGAGAATAAAGCACATATTAAAGGAATCCTCCTGGAGAAATGGCATTTAGTCTTACCATATACAAATAGCTCTGACATTTGGTGGGACAAGGAAACATCACGTTGACATTACCTAGCATTAAGATTTTAGAATAAAACATGCTGTTATTTTGTTTGTTTCATTTAAATAAGTTCACGTCGCATCACTTTTAATTCTCCTATACACTGGTTGTACTTTCATGTACAAAAATATGATGAATCCTCTCAATTAAAACTTGTTTTATGTTAGCAAGTCTTAAGCAGAGTACTATATGTCTTACACTTAACCTCACTAATGTCTAATTCTTTGGAGTCTTGACTGGGTAGAAGTAAGAAAAAGTTCCTTGCTGGTCCATTAGGGTTTTCATCTGAGTCAGAAGAGAGAACTGTTTCCTGCCCAGTAAATAATCACGGACGCTCAAAGTGATGTTAGCTGCCAATCATAGGGTCAGAGTTCACCTCAGCTGGGTGATTTGACAATTTTGAGTTATATTACCCAGGCGGGCTCTGGTGTTATGAATCTATCTTCCTTCGTAGGCTTTGCAGTTGAAACTCTGGTCTAATGGTGTGTGCTAATACAAAACGATAATGTCCTTCGCTGAGTCTCTCCCTAATGGTGTGTGCCGCTTTGTAATGGTAATATGCGGGAGTTAGACAATAACTGTCACATCCCCGCTCTATTGAGAAGAATATACTCCAATATTGTAGTGCTCACAAATGACCTCACATTGTGTTACTCAGAAACTAGAATACTTTCGGTGAATAAAATGAAGAAGAAACATGTGCATTGGGTCTTGTCTTTAAAATCCAGTCATACTATGACACTTTGTTAGGAACCGCACAGATAATCTGAAGGATTCTCCAAAGGTCTTTGTTTCCATTTCTCTCCCTCTCCCTCTCTTTTAATGTAGGTATTTATGGTTATTTTATAGGAATCACTGTGCTAACTTCCTCCTAAGGAGTGAACATGCTTTGGCTTTTCTTATGGGCCACTTCATTACTCTAACCAGCTAATATACTAATGTGGTAAGAACAATAAGAAACGAATGCTATTTTATGCCTAGGCATCTAAAACTTGATTTTGGAAAGGCTATCTAAAGAAAGCCATCATAGAGTTAGAGAATGATCTGACGCCATGTACCACCAGTGCTCAAACTGGACTCACAAGAAGATATATGCTAATATTTTCAATTAACATATATATTTGAAGTTAAACCCCTATATTCTCCCCACATGTGCTCATATAATAAATCTGCAGATAATCTGAAGGACTGGATACTTAAATGTTTAAAAAAATGCCAAATTGCTAGCAAATACATTTATTTTAAATTTTTAATTAATTTAATGAATTGCTACAGGGTCTCACTAGGCAGCTCAGATTCTTAGTGATCTTCCTGTCTCAGCTTCCCCAGAGTTGGGATGATAGGTTTGTGGCACCATGCCTGATTTCGGTGGCCAGTTCAGTGGGTCTGGGGTTCTGGAACCAACAAGGCATGTGATACTGGGGATAGAACTCGGGTCCTTGCACTTGCCAGGCAGGCTTTTAGACAACTGAGTTATCTCCCCAGCCAAGTACATGTATTTTATAGCACAAAGACAGATGTGGTAATTCTATTTCACTCTGATTTTCTTACTTTTTCAATTTTAATTCTTCTGTATGAAAAATTATCTCAGTACTAAAATTAATAAAATAATGTTTGTGAAAAGTCTATATAAAATTGTGGTTGTGTTATAACAAATAATACTGGTTATGATAGACAAATGATCTTTCCTGAACATTTGCAAAGTGTCAAGAATAAAAAAAAAATATTCTACATTTATTTATTTATTTGCATTTATTTGTATTTATGGTCATACTGTGTAGATCAAACTTGTAGTGATTCCCCCTGTTTACAGCCTCCCAAGAGCCGGGATTACAGGCGTTTGCCACCATGCCCAGTCTCAGTTGCTGTCTCAGCACACCCTGGGTGCAGGGCAGGCATGGCAGGCCTAGGGATTGAACTCCTAGCTGCTGCACCTGCTTGCAGGTGCTTTAATCTGCTGAGCTATTTGGCCGGCCCTACTTCTAATACTTATGATCTCCCTAAATAGTCAAAAATTCTTGTGAATAGATAACTATTTTTGGTACTAGCTTAAATATTTGGCTGATAACCTATGCCAGGTTGTGTAGAGTTAAAACAGTGTGATCCCAGCACTTCAGAGGCTTAGGCAAGAGGATCACTGTGTGTTCAAGGCCAGCCTGGGTTATGCCGTGAGCTCAAGGCCATCCGGCACTCCACAGCAAGACCCCGTCCCAGAAACAAAGCACAACAGAAGTAACACAGCCTTAAAAGAAGCACATCCCCACCTAGCTCTTGATTGTGTGTCCTTATTGAAACACGAGAAAAGGCACGTGGATCCTTCTAGGACATTGTCTGAGTTGCCACTTAGGTTCATTTTGTCCGGTATCTTGGAAGTGAAGAGTGGGTCTGGCATTCTCTTCTCAGAGATCACATTCATAAGCAATCCTGTGGAATAAGGGCTGGTCACACCAAGCCAGCTTTTAGGACCTACAACTATATGCTTGCTGTCTTCACAGACTCATTTCTACTGCCAATTTATGGTGATTCTCAAATGAACCATGAACATAAATGGTATCAAATGAGATATATTGAAGTATCTGAATATCACTAGAACAGAAACAACAATTAAACCAATACATAAAATCACATGCAATCCTTGAAAGTTCCCTCCAGAGTCCTTTGTTTAGGTTATAAACTGGTCAAGATAATAGAACATGTGTGAAATGGAAATAAAACTTCAGTGTGAGGACTCTGTAGATAACAGATCATAACAGTACAGCTTTGTTTTGTTTTGGGTACTGGGAGTAGAGCTCAGGACCTTGTGCTTTCCAGGCAGGCGATTATGCTGCTGAGCTACCTCCCAGGCCCTATAGATAACCAATTGTAAGTAATAAGCTTACATATGCAATGGAAGGTTAACTCAGAAGGCTTGAGGCATTAACTGCTACACATTCTAGGAATGTATGAGCCCTTCGTAGGATGCTGGAAGACAGTAAATTCACACTTGGAGTATCTTCCTGATAAGAGTGCCTTTACGTATCTAGGTTTAGGTCCATGCCAGGCAGTTCTTCCTAATGTAATTTATTGTAGATAAATATATGAAATTCATAAATATAGGAATGCAACCTTGGGCAAAATTTCTAACAATGCTTCATAGAAACCATGGAACTTCAGACAGACTCTTCATGGCTTATGTGAAAACGTGCAGGATGCCTCTTCCTGTTGGACAGAAGCAAGATTTCAGCTGGCAGATACTGAGAACCAACATTCAATTTCCTGCATCTCTTGAGAGTTTATAGTTCCATCTAATGAAGCTCTTTAAATTTCTCAAAATCCAGATATTAAGTATGAGTACAGAGTTCATACTGAGAAAGAAAAATATTAGACTGGGTAAATGCAGTAAGGTAGTGCATTGCTGGTATTGTGGGGTTTTAAAAACTACACTAGAGTATCAGCTTACAACTACCTCTTGACAAGTTATTTTTTGAAAAGGACATTGAGTTATAGTTCAGGAAATATGATGAATTAAGTGTTTGTGTGGCACAGCGCTTCCTAAGAGAATTCATTTTTAAGAGACCAGGAATCTAGCCCAAGCTCAGCAACTTCTCAACTTAAAATTGAGTTGCTAAAAAAGGTCTGAACTCTTTAAGACTCAGGAGAATTTATCTTAGACCGATCCCTGCCACTTGCTAGCTTTGTAAATTGAAGAATTCGTTTATATTCCAAGCCTCTCACTCCTCATCGCAAAACTCGGAATTTCATCGTTCATAGGTTGTGATGCTGAAAATGGTGACAAAAATAAACCTGTTTGCATATTGTGAATCAAAATGAAAACATATGGAATTATTGTTTTACTATTAGTGATTAACACTTTCTTATTTACTTCATTTATGAATTATAAGTAGGAAAAATATAAGTTATGAAAAATACTGATAAGCTCACGCCAAGTAATGAAACTTATGTGCAAGGCTTATTAAATTCCTCACTCCAAAAAACCTTTTCTGTTTTTTCTCACACCTAGTCAAGCTCTTTCAGTGCCTCAGTCTCTCTCTCTCTCTCTCTCTCTCTCTCTCTCTCTCTCTCCCACTCCCTCTCTCTATATATTTAAATGAACTTAGGACGGGGTCTACAGGGTGTACAGTTTCACTACAAGATCGGACTTGTAGTGATTCTCCTGTTTACAGTCTTCCAAATGCTGGGATTACAGGGGTGCGCCACCACGCCCAGTCTCAATCCCCATCTCATCGCACCCCGGAGGGCAGGGCCAGCATGGCAGACCTGGGAGCTAATCCTGGCCACTGCGCTCTGCTGAAGCAGGCGCTTTAGTCCACTGAACTATCTGGCTGGCCCTAGTCTGTATTTCTGTTGGGGTAGTTATCTACTTTGTCTTGCAGTACTTCCACTTGTGTTCATGTACATAAAGGCCTGGAGAGCAAAGGCTGGCTGGTGATCCCCACACCACCAGAATGGCAGTCTGACAATACATGCCCACGACACTGTTGAAACAGTTGTTAGTATTAAACAAGTAATTATCAGAGTTAAGTAACTTAATCCCAATCATCAAGGTGAGGCCTAAAAACTAATGTACATTCATGACTAAAACTCAAGAGTTGCATGAGCAATTTTTTATCCTGGATCGTTATAATGCTTTGTGGTTGAAAAATATAAGCATATAACTTGACCATTTAAAAACCAAACAACACAATCATCTGGACTCATGGGCTTAGTGTCTTTACTACAAAAAACAAAGCAAATGCATTATAATAACACATAAAAATTCTCCCAATTACTTCTAGTGTATGGAAAGATAAAAATACATTGATCTATAATCAGAATTTTAGTATCATAGTAAACCAGAATGTTTATTTGATAAGTTAATGCTAAATATTTGGAAACTTAATTAAATTTTTATAATTTTATCAACAAGAAGTTATTATTTCTGAAAAATACCACATCTGGTGCTCAGATGCTGAGAAAACTTGCTTAAAATTATATATCTATATATATATATATCAGTAAGGGAAGTAGAATGGTTCCTAACTATCTCAACCTGATTTAGTTTAAATTATTTATACACCAACATAAACAAGCCATTATTTAGTACAGTTAATAACCCATGACAGGTTTCCTTAAAATAAATGGGGTTTCAAAATTTAATTTTATTTATTAGCCAATTTGAATATTTTTCCTCGGCATTTATCCATCAAACATGGCACTGTTATTGCACATGCATTATGCAGCATGTCAAATTAAACCATTGTTGATAAAACAAACATTAGTTATTGAAATGATCCAAACGCCAGCTTGAAATATTATGTCGTAGCTAATAAATATACCTAACTTCCAATGAAGAAATAGTGGATTAACATGATAATTTGATTTCTAGCCCTGTGTTTCAAAAGAAATTTTAAAAACCTTTCACAAAGAACGATGGTTTGTCTTCTATTTAGTGTAAGGGCAGGCACAGGAACAAGTAACTGATAACAGTAATAAATATTATGAACGATACTAGCAAGTTCTCTCAGTGTGTTTGCTTATCTCAGTGCACTGTCGCTGGCATCTGTAGTCATGTGCAAAGGCCTTTCAGTTGTTCACTCTGATGCTATTATGTCTGTAGCTCTTATTCCTACAACAAGGTGAACAGCGTGAGATGCAGGGACTGAGATCCATTAGGAGATGGAGAGACAAATAGTACACTTTTATCACTCATAAATAATGTGTTTTGATATGTTAAGCTAACTCTTGACGATATGCAAATTTCAGTGCTGTGAGTTTGGACCTGTCGCTTAAGAGAACTTGCGGATGTGGCTATTAAGACAATCTATAACAATCTTCTCAGCCTTAGTATGAACTAAATTAACTTAGCATTATTAGCTAGATAACCAGAATTTATACAAATATACAGATGTTTAGCATGTGTATCTGTGTAGGTACAAGCAAAGTCACACACAGACAATTACACACAGGTAGGCAGGCACACACCATAAAAGAAGGCTACATGTACTGTGGAGAACACAGCAAATCATTACTGCTGAATGGAAAGAAAATGTCAGTTACATGATTTTTTGGCATAGCCAAGAAACCAATTATATAAAGTCACTAACTAAAAAAAGTGACACTTAGAATACTAATTTTCACTTTTCAACTTTTATTAAACATATCTATTCCTTTTTTTATATCTAATTCTTAAGCTGAGAAAATGCTTTAGGAAGATGAACTTTATTTTTAAAATGTCACACAGTCAGCCACTCCATCTCTAAATTTTTCATGCTCCTTCCTTCCTTCCTTCCTTCCTTCCTTCCTTCCTTCCTTCCTTCCTTCCTTCCTTCTTTCTACCTTCCTTCCTTTCCTTCCTTTCCTTTGTTCATTCCTTCCTTCCTATGAATACACACCGTTCTGTTAGAGATTCAATAGACAACTCATTAGGCATTTGGGTAACTCTGGAACCATCACAGAGTTTGACTCTGCCCTGGAGAGCATGTGAGGCAAGCTGCAAGTGTTGCAAACAGAACAAAGAGGAAAGTTTCCTGATCTAGTAATTAAAAAATTCACTTTTTAATGCTTAGAGCTTGAGGCAGGAGCTCATCAGTTTTGTCACTATTGACATTCTTTGATGAATAATTAATTCCTTGGGGGGTGTGTGTGTGTGTGTGTGTGTGTGTGTGTGTGTGTAGTTCTTGTCATTACAGAATGTTAGGCAGCAGCCTTGGTCTCTATCACAAGGTGCCAGAAGCACACCCAGCCTCAGGTTGTAACAGACAAAAATATCTCGCCTCCCTGTGGAATGTGCCCCTGCTAGGTAAGCCATGGGGTTGAAAACACTCATCTAAAGGTAAGTAGCTCCTAAGTTGACAGGGCAAGAGACAGGCATAAAGATGTTGCTGCACATATGGTTAAAGGTTAATATATTGGCTGCCTATCATCAATCTGAGGCCTTTTTTCTGCGACCCAATTCACATCTCATCTCTCTTTTCACACTCACAATATAGTGTGGTTGAGAGAAAGGGGCAACACTCCAAGTGGACGGAACTCATTGCCCATGTCAAGGAGGGTAGGGAGCGGAGGGTACCAGTGGCTACTTTAAGTGCTGGCTAAGAAAACAGAAGAGTTAAAAAACATTAAACATGTAACTGACAATAGGAAGAAGAGTATAACATCCATTCTGTGAAGAGGTGGAAACACTAGAGTCTGAGAAGGACTCACTAATTGAATATGGCATAGGAGGGATGACACAGTAAGAAGTTAGAATTTGACCCAGATTCCTAGAATTTTAAAGAAGATTGATAAGCAGAGACTCTCTTTGCAGAAAGTCATGATAGCTCACTGGATTCATAAGGAATTTGATGGAACAAGAAGCAGCTGGAAGAACACCAATTAGAGGAGTCAGTTTGTAAGCACAGTGAGAAACTTGGAGGTGAAGGATAAGCTCTTCTGAGTGTAGAAAGAAGTGGCTAGATTTTAAAGACTTCATCGATAACATCACCATTTGTTCAACACAAATGTTTCATATGGAATTCAGAAAGATGTTAAGGTAACTTCTAAAACTTGTGGTGTAATGGGGTATGCCATACAAAAAAATTGTGAGGAGTAAGTTCTGTCAATGAACTTATTTATGATGTGAAGACTAAAGAAACTTTTAATGATGTAAAACGTAGAATTAGAGGTAGCATACAAGAGCCAGGGATAAATTATGTGACAAAGTGAGAATCAGGAAAAGAAGCCAGTGTAAGAATATCATGCCTCCTCTGCTGGAATAATGCACAACGCTGAACACATGTTTAAATTTCAACATTTACTATTTTGGCACAAGTCTAGAATAAAAGTTTAAGAACAAATGGCTAAGTTACAACTACATATTTCTGATCCGGGGATACAGCTCAGTGCCAGTCTGGGAAGTGCAAGGTTCTGAGTTTGATTCCTGGTACCTTCCCCCACAAAAAGAAATAAGTATTTCTTTTTTTTTTCAAAGTTTTATTGACAAACAGATAGCAATGAGACAGTTTCAAATCCAATCGGAAGTACAGTTTCAACAAATAA
>NW_004524682.1:2888613-2890713 GCF_000260255.1 Octodon degus
TTTTCAGAATCTGATTCACAGGGTGCCAAGGAACGTGGTAATTCTATACATTTAGGATCAAATTAGTTTGCACAGAATAATGGAACTGTGGATGATAACCCAGGGTATGTACAGAGGGATGGAAAAATTACCCCCTTTTAGAAAAGAAAATTTGAGAAACTATTTCCTTTTTGTTCTCGTAGAATAGACTCCTTTGCTTCCTGAGAAAACTTAGTTTCTAACACAATGCACAACATTTATGAAGCATGTACACAATACATTCCTAGTGGTTGAATGATTGTGTTGTAAAGAATTTTAGAAGACATCGTCTGGTCTCCCTCTAAATAATGGGCTTCTGTCTACTGTATCTTTGAAAGACAATGTCCTATTTACCCAAATCCTCGATTCAACTGCTGGGCAGTCTTAATGAAGACAAACTTCTTTGGAGTGAGTCAAAGTAAATTTTTCAAAGAGTATGTACTGCCAAGCTGTGACAGTTAAACAAAATGAGAGAAATCTATTAGGCATTTATATGAAAATCTTTACATAGTTAAGAATAACCAGTCTATCTGCCTGTTTTCTTGTACTCTGTGTGTTCCTACTTTCCTGAAATCTTTCCACAGCTTACAGCCCTTCCTTGTCCCTTGCTGTCACCTCTGGGACATCTATTAAATCCAACACTCCCTTGACTTAGAATACTCTGGCCTGCCTACCTCACTCCCCTACTGAGGAATTCTGAATATTAGAAAATGTAAATTAAGCTGCTTGCCCTTGTATACAACTGTAAATTTTGGGGAGTTCCAAATATTTTTGGTGGGAAAGTGATGCTTATGAAGGATTTAAAAACTTTTCAAGTTCAATTTCATCTTGGTTTTTTGTGCTTGATTTCACATACAAAGATTATTTAAAAGATAGCATAAGAATTTATCAGAAAGATGCAAACCTGGGAGTTGAAAGTAGCACTTTAAAGTTGGTTTTAATTTGTGCATGTGATTTATATCTTTACTGTCATCAGTTAAATTTTTTATACAAATATGAAAGAGAATAAAAAACAAGCATTCATAGAGCAGTATTTTAGAAAGATTTTCTCTACTAATGAAAATGCTTTGCATGCACCTCCAATAAAATAGACAGTCACTGAAATATTCCAATCAATGGTCATGTTTCCAGCCTGTTCATAAATTGGCAGTGTGATTTGCTCCCTCCAGGGTATTTTGGGCTTTTTTCAGATATGTGCCATTTGAATGACTTGTTCAATTTCCCATGTCCACATATATGAATTTACAGTGCTTTGCCAGCCTTGGCAATTTGATGTATCTTGTGAGTCTGATGTAGTCTGTTTTTCCAGAGCTTACTTTTGTGCCTTCTTTCAAAACTTTTGCTCTGAAGGGTCTGGGGACGTAGCTCAGTAGAATAAGCACTTGCCTAGCAAGTGCAGGGTCCTGAATTCCAGCCCTTTAGCAGGTAAGGTATTCACTCAGCATATGACGCTATACTAATTGTAAAGGCTCTGCAGTAAAGTTACTACAAAATGTCATGCGTAATTTTTTGTTAAATATACAGAGGTATTTTTTAAAAGGCAATTTTACTGAATGATATAATATTTTTGGTTTGCTGTAAAAGGGACAGATATTCAAAGATAGTTATAACGTGTGTGTGTGTGTGTGTGTGTGTGTGTGTGTGTGTGTATTTTTAAGGAAAGGTCTACAGGGTGTTCAGTGTCTCACTACTAGTTCGGACTCACAGTGATCTACCTGTTTACAGACTCCCAAGAGCTGGGATTACAGGTGCGCAGCACCATGCCCAGTCTTAATTGCCATCTCAGCACGCCCCAGGTGAGGTGCCAGCATGGGAGGTCCAGGGATCAAACCCCTGGCCCTTGCACCTGCTTACAGGTGCTTTAATCTCCTGAGTATTTGGCCCGCCCATAGATAGTTCCAACTTGTTTGTTTTAAGATTATAATTTATTCATTCAGTATTAAAATATAAAGCTTAATAAAAAGAAAGTCTTTAAATTGGATTATGTTACTCCTAAAAATCAGTTATCCACATAGTGCTTCTCAAATGCAAAAACTATGTCCCTTTGAGGTTCAGTTTTTCTTTATGTCATAGTGTCATAGT
>NW_004524682.1:2892198-2894940 GCF_000260255.1 Octodon degus
GTGGGCTGAAACCTCTGAGGCAATGAGCTAAGTAAACATTTTCTTCTTTAAATTATGTCTTATGCGTTTTGTTACAACAACAGAATGCTGCTTAGCACATAGTATAAAACTAACATTTATTTATTTAATAGATGCACGATATTGTATATATTTAGCAGGTTCAATGTGAAGTGTTGATCATGAATACATCATGCAATGATCTAATCAGGATAAATCCTGTATCTACCACATTAAACATCTTTCATTTCTTTGTGATGAAAATATTCAAAATTCTCTCTCTTGTTCTGCAATTTGCAATATACTGCTGTTACCTATATTCATTCTGTTCTGCAACAGAACACCAGATCTTGTGTTTTCATTGTCTCTCTTCTTTTCTCCCTCCAGGACCCTTTTAACTTTGTTAACCATTATTCTACCCTCAGCTTCTGTGAAGGCAATTTTATATTCCTTGTATCAGTAAGATCAAACAGTATTTGTGCTTTTGTGCCTGACTCAAAAGGATACATAGAAATAACCAAAAATAATATTTAAGATGCGCAGTGTCATTCATTATCAGCAAAATGCAAATTAAAACCCAATGTCATCTCCACCCAGTTACAATGGCTGTTTTCTAAAAAGGTGAAAAATGACAAATGTTGGTAAGGATATGAGAAAAGGAAAACCTCAAACTATATTTTGAAATGTAAATTAGCATAGTGATTACAGAAGATAGTAGGAGGGTCCATCAACATGTAGAAATAGAACTACAATAGAGAGAAACAATTATACCACTTAACATAGAAGCAAAAGGAGTGAAAGCAGGGTGCTGGGACTACATCTGCACCCACTCCTGCGTTTGCTGCACCACTGTTCATAGCAGCCTGAATACGGAAACAAAGTAAATGTCTGCCAGTGAATGAATGGGTAAAAAGAAAGTGGTATGGACACAAAAGGAAATTCTACTGGACATAAGAAGATGAAATCCTATGACTGCTGACCACATAGATGAAATTGTACTTGGAGTATTTTGGCAAGCTATTTGGAAATCATTAAAAGAAAAATTTTTATGTATTGTAAAAAATTCATATGTATCAAATGAGTAGGCCTTCCATGTAGAAAATAATTCAATATTGTAAAAAATTTTGTTATAAGGTTTTTAATAAGTTAAAGGACTGTTAGAATTTGATATATTTTTGCTATTGACTGTGTTCCAAGCAGTGTATGTTAGAACAATGTATGTTCTCTGTTGTTGTTTAATCATAAAGAATACTATATTTAAAATATTATAGAATGCTAATTAACAAAAATACTTTTGAAGTTTTGAAGAACCAGGAAGGAATTCATGAATTATTACATTGTCACATTGTTTGAGACATTATAACCTATATTTTATGTCTTAGTTTTTTGTATCAAGATATTACCGGGTTTATTCAACTCATGTACAAGTAAAAATCAAACTTTATAATTCATTAAAAATAATCTCCAAACAATTAAAATTTTCAAAAATCCATTTCTTTGTCAACACATAAAGATTTGTACATACTTAGAGAACACCAGGAGATACATGACATCTTTAATAACATTAAATATATCTATGTCCTTTAATGGAGATTTATAAGCAGTTGCAAGAAACAACACTGAGGCTTCTTTATACTTTGTACCCAGTTTTCCCAGTAGAAACATTTTGTAAAACATGATCAGTACATTCATACTGATACAATCCACCTATGAAATTTGGGGTTTTGAGACTTGTTTTAATACTTTTGATAGTACTCACTTCTTAGATACTTGATTTAGAAATACTTTCTCCTAGTTTGTAGCTCTTGCTTTCTGCTTTCTATAAACTTTCATGGAGAAACAGTTTTAATCACAATGTTTTCAATTTCATCAATTTTCTGCTTAATGGATTATTTAAGTTTCATTTCCAAACAGGTCTTTGCTAGCCCTAAATCCAAAGAATTCTCTCCTTTATTATCTAAAGAGAAATAGTTTGAATTTTTCATTTATTATCTATTTGACTGAAGGTTTATATAAAATACAAAATTTAAGTTGATTTTCTTTTGACAATATATGGCTGATTTTTCTAGCATTATCTGGTTTTTCACTATAAATTTTATATTGAATATGCTTCTCCCACTGACATGATGCCAATTATTGTCAATCCCAATTAACACACAGCTTTAAATATTATTCTTAAATGTTTATTCAGAGCACTGACATCACAGGCAAAGCATGAACTTAGATTTGCCCTTACACTGCCATTATGACTGTGAAATGCCAAAATACTACCATTTGCTACTTCAGGTTCACCTCTCCTATCTGATTAACTGGCCAGCACACTGAGTGGGAAGCAGATTGGGCCTTTCTGTCATGAAAGTAAAGCACAGTGTACGTGAGCTGTGGAGTTAAAGGTACGCTGTGGTATTCTGATCATATTCTGCTGCTTGGCTCATACTTGCCTTAGTGTCAATGGCAGTGAGGGAGACATTTGTTTTGCGGGCCATCTGTGTTTTCTCAGCTTGTGATGTTTACCTGCATTTTACAAAGTATTAGAGTGGAAGGATTTCTCTCACCCTGGTGCAGTTAATAAATATCACAGCCCCTTATACTGGCCACCAAAACCTGACTTTTCTTTCTCCTTAATTCCATTCATTGAGTTCTTAAATGTCTTTCCTAATTTCCAAGAGATATTCTCTTCAAATTAATCTAGCTATTTATTTTCTTTATATCTTCTCTGATTGCTGCAAGTAATACAACACTCTA
>NW_004524682.1:2895351-2911285 GCF_000260255.1 Octodon degus
CCTCCTATTTTCAGCCCCCCAAGGATTACAGGCATGGGCCACTATGCCCAGTTTCAATTGCGCTCTAGGGACAGGGCCAGCAAGGCATGCCTGGGGTTGAACCCTGGTCCTGTGCCTGCCTAAGCAGGTACTTTAGTCCACTGAGCTATCCAGCAGCCCTCTATCATTCTTAAAGATTACAAGAAAATAAAACATCAAGTAGTTTTGCATTATTCTCAAGATTAGAATCTTCTTCTCTATGTAAGCACTCATTACAATAGGCCCTTATTTTTCTCTTATGAATTTTTTTTTCTGTAATTTAGGGAAGGGTCTATAGGGTGTTCAGGATCTCACTACTAGATCAGACTTGTAGTGATTTTCCTGTAGACAGCCTCCCAAGTGCTGGGATTATAGGAGTGTACCACCATGCCCAGTCTCAATTGCCATCTCAGCATGCCTCAGGGTAGGGCCCGTAGTGCAGGCCTAGGGATCAAATCCCCGGCCCCTGAGTCTGCTTGCAGGTGCTTTAATCCGCTGAGCTATTTGGCTGGCCTTTCTCTTTTTAATTTGGATAAAAGACATTTTTTACCCACAATATAATTTCTGCCAATAAACAATCATGCCATAATTATGATTTATTTCTAAAGGCAAATTTTATATACATTATAATAGTGAGGGAAGTAATTTAATGTTGGAGTTCTATGCCTCTCAAATATATCCAGTTAAAATTTTAGAACAGCCACAAAATATTCTTTCAAAAGTACTCTGAAGTTTCTAGAAAAATATCAGTCCTCCAATCATACAAAAAGCAAATATTAACTTGCCATAAATGAAAGAACACTTTATGGAGGAGAGTTTCTTCAAAATCAAGTTGTGTATTTCATGTTTATGTCTTTAAATATTACATGTCTTTATTTTTTCTGAAGCAATAGCAGATATTAAAGTTAATTCATTATGGTACTCATATAACAATTTCAGTTCTGAAAAATCTTGCTGAAGCTCCTTAATTTCTAAAAGTCATTAGGAAGCTAACATGCTGATCATTAGATCTTGCCACATATAATTTGCATATTTTGCTCATCAAATTCAAAGTGATTAATAATATATTCAGTTATCTGATCAAATTATTTAGTATGTAGGAATGATCTTCCACTTTCCTGGAAATAGCATCAAGATCTTGGCAACTTAAGTACAGCTATTTCAGAAGTGCCTGCAGATCTAAACTGATGGAATCATTTTTTAGGCATGCTTGGAATATCCTTACATCTTTTTCCAGGTCATTAGCCAATAGCTATGATTTATCAATGATGAAAGCCAACAGCTTCTGAAAGACAGCTAGTGTTAAAATGATCTTCATGCCACACACACACATACACAATAAAAGTTATTGCTCATGAGCTGCTAGGAAATGGCCATGGTTCTATTTTGTAAAAAGTTACAAACTATATAAGTTATGTGTTTTCATATTGTGTATGATACATTGTGGTTTCACAATAAATATGTGTAACAATATGTCCAACTGATTTACTAGTTGACTTTATTGCTTATAATTATTTGTAAATGTCACACATTGTTAAAATAGACTTCTTCACTTCAGTACCCCTGTTGAATTTGCCAAAGCATGCAAAATGGAAGGCTTAATGACTAATACAAGATATCACAAAATAAATCCTCATTCTAGGATTGATAATGGTCTATAAATGGATTTCAATACCTTTGTTTTTCTTTCAGTCTAAGAACCGTGAAGAAATTCAGCTCAGTTTTATATCCATAAGGAAATGAATTCTGACCACCATCAGCCGGACTTTGGAAATGGGTTATTTCCCAGAGTGCCTAGAGTGAATCTCGAAGTGGCTGGAAAACTAGAATATAAATACCTGAGTAGGAAACCCCACAAAACTGCACTTCGATTTCTGATCCACAGTAGTGTGAGGTGATAAGGGCATGCATGCTCTGCCATAGTTCAATGCCAACTTGCAATGTTAGGAAGGCTTGAATGGTTACAGCGATATTTTTGATATTTGACAATAATTCTGTAATGATATTGATCTCATTTTTATCCCAGTGTTACTTGAGAATTATATTTCATGTGAAAAATCATGTTAGACCCTCCTGTAACGTATTCTCAGTGTGAATTAGAGAGGGTCTATGCACGGACAGAATCCTTTGATCTGTTTTGACCTTACTTTTAATGTGTCTAGTGAAAGATGGCCTTGGAGAGCTCAAGACTATGCTCTTCAGACTGTTCTCGCGAGAGAACATGCTCTCGAGGGGAGCTGGTCAAAAAGGGTAAATTATCTGTGTTCAAAATCAGCTCTAAACTCTGCTTTCTGACATCACCTTCAGGATGTGAAGGAGGCACTTCCCACCCCATCTAGAAGTTTAATTTAACCTAAGACGAATAGTACAGGGAAATTACATGAAGCACCCAGGAACGTTCACAATTTTTCTTTTCAAAAACAAGAACTTGTCATTAAAACTTATTTAAAAATGTGACATTTTCTTGTAAAAATTATTTATTGTATCTTCTAAGCTCTTATCTGATTATTCCATTATCTAGGTATGAATGCGATTATGACTGATATTACATGGCCTGGCATTTTGATTAACAGAATGAATTCCAGAACATTTTCAGTTTCCAGAACTTGTGCATGCACAGTTCACGTGTATAGCACAAAAACAGTAAGAAATAAAATTAAGCTAAAAATCACATTGATTGTGGCTGCTACACTTTTTTTGTGCATTATTGGAAAAATGTTCCCAGTAATTATGCTGAAAATACATACAGCTTATTTTCTTATTTCTAGATTAAGTAAACTGATAGCTCATCTCTTACATAAAGACAAAACTTACATGATGGAAATACAGTCCTTTCTCTATACCAGGTATTCCTATCCTAGTTCCAAAGTGCCTGAAGGGGTTGCAGACTGAAGCCAAGAAGTTTGCATTACTGGTAGAGAAATTATAGATATTTTTATTAACATCTAAAAATGTAGATAGGAAGCTACATTTTAGGAATTAAGGCATTAGGATATGTACAGAATTAGGAATGTATGGCTATTATTAAGAATGTATGCCTTAAATATCACTGATAATTCCCTGCTGTATTATAATTTTTGCAGCTATCTTAACATATAATTTATCACCATCATTTCAAAAATGTATTATTAACCTTGCCAATATAGTTGATAACAAAGTTCTTACACATAATACCAATGATCACATAATAATTTGATGACTTTATCAGACCCAAAAGCTACAGCTCTTGTTGCATAGGCCCTGCTTTACCTTGGTCTTAACCATCTAGTAGAAAAGTATAAAAACGAAATATAGGAAGTAAAGCCATGCTGTTACGTTGAGCTGTAGGGTACTCAGGTCGACAATTTCTGACGTTGACAGTGAAGCGGAAGACTCAATGCTATTATGGGCTACTGGACTCTTTTAGAATATTTTGCTGAGTTTACACACCTACAATATTCAAATAACGGAACTTAACAGAAAAAGGGGATACAGATGAACGTCCATTTTGTATCTGTGTATTCAAAGTGGTTAGGATAGATATATAGTTACATTCTCTTAATGAGTAGAGTGATTTGTTCTAATGGTGTTTGTAAATAGGATCTCAAGTCCGCATCTTGCACAGCAATTAACCACTAAGAATGTATGCAATGTGCTTATTATTGAAACTGTCCTACTGATTTGATTTGAAACTGTCTCATTGCTATTTGTTTATCAATAAAATTATGGCAAAAATAAATAGCTAAATATAAACTAAAAAAATAATTTGATGACTTATAATTAAATATAATTTGTACCTGAATGTATTGTTTTTTAATTTATGTATTTGGTGCAGGGTCTCACTATGCAGCTCAGACTCTGAGTGATCCTCCTGTTTTTAGCTTCCCAAACTCCAGGATTACAAGCATGACCACTCACCACCCCAGGTCTTGGGGGCGGGGGCAGGGTCAGGGCTGCATGTGGTGCTGGACATTGAACCCTGGTCCCTGTGCTGGCCTAAGCAGATACCTAGTCCACTGAGCTGTCTCACTACCACTCTAAGGGTGCTTTATTTTACACACTTAAAATAATATTTTGAGAAGGCATCTGTAAACTCTACAGGATTTCCAAATTGGGAAATAGCTCATATCAATAAAAATCAATACCTTTTTATTTTATGAATGATTATCTTAATGATCATAGATATGATCTTTTTGAAAGAGACTAGAAGTGATTTATATGATATCATGAAGAAATTTATGCCTTGAATACATCATACAAACTTCTAACTTCAAAAGTTGAAGTTCTTTTCTGAATTAACTCAAACATTATACCTTGTCATTTACTTGATGTGTTGCTGTCTAAAATGTAGATTGATGGCTGATGGAATTGATGTTATAAATTATGTATGCCAATTTAGTGAACACAATTAAACTGAGGCAGTATGGGTAATTTAAATAATTACATGGATAAATAGTATTATTAGTCTCGTCAAAATCTGCACCTATACTAAATGTCAGAATTTAATATCAACAAAGAATGTTAAAGATTCAGAATTTTGCATCATTATGTTTGGGATACTGATTTCAAGATCAATTACTTGTTAAAATAACATTAGCATACATTTGACTTGAACACTTGCTTTTGATTTTTATTTGAAGTTTAAAAAATAATGTATACTGTAAGATTTCAGTTAGCTAGATGGAGTTCAGAGACTATACGTGTGTGTGTGTGTGTGTGTGTGTGTGTGTAGTGTCTGAGATTACTATTGAAACTTCTATGCAGTTATTTTCATCTTCATAGTATATGTATATGAGATTAATTATTAACCTATATGCTTTTTCCTCAAAAAACATATCCTTTACTCTTCTTTTCCCAAGTATTCAGGATAATGTAGTGAGGGTGAATTTCTTTTCAACCAAATAAATCACGACAATATTTTATAGAAACTAATGATGTGGCCAACTAGAAAGGGTTTGCTTGTTTGAGTTTTTGGACTATAATACTTAATGCTTACATTGTTTTAGTTGACTTAAAAGTCAACTTAATAATAATTTGTATTTAACTTCAAATTGTTGTTTATACAGAATACTCTCATGTTATTGGCGCCAAAAAAAATTGAGGAAAGAATTTAGATAGCATAGAGCGTTAGACCTAATTGTCCAGGTAAACACGAGCAGCTTCTATTTTAGTGCTACATGCTTTCCATTTCAGAGGTGTACAGAGAAAGAGAACTACCTGTGTCTCCACAGCGCTCCAGAGTAAACCGGAGAGGTGTGCGCTTAGTTAACATACACTTAGTGTTTGTTTTTCCTGCTTTACTGAAATACCATTAATATACACATGCACATAAATAGATGGACGATAAACAGTATTTAGAAGGCAATGTTGCTCACATCAAGTTTCTGAGACTAATCTTGAACTACCTGCTTAGGAGAAAATATGTTAATTCTTAAAATTATTTACTTACCTAAGTTTTAGAAAGTGACATTGGAAAATTTTGAACACGAACATTTGTCAATTGTATGCTTTTCATCCTGATTTTATATGGTATTGAAGATAATCGTCTTCGCATTTCAAGAGATAGTATAGATGCAAATATATTCACTTTCAAAATTGGTGGAAATATTTTAGCAATACTAATGCACATAACTCACATGAAATATAAAAGTAGATCTGTAATCCGGAATCCATATTATATATCATATTATATAAATACCTTTATTTATAAATATATAAATACCTTATATAGTTATCTTTTTTTCTGCTGAGAATTGAACCCAAGGCCTCTTACGTAGTAGAAAATTGCTCTATGACTTATTTTTATCTTTGAGCCAAATCCCCAACCTATAACACATCATCATCTCAAGAAACATTTATAATATCTTCCAAGACATGTTGAAAACACAGAATAATCTGTTTGAAAATTTTCCTTGTTAAATATTATTACTTTTTGTCAGTTTTTCAACAAAATATTATGTACATATTTTAAAACTTAAAGTTTTAAATTATCCACACAGTTATACAAACTGTTATATCTTAATCCATCCTATATAAGACTCTAGTAAGTACATTGATGAGAACATTACAATTCTGAGGCCTACTGAAGGAGTGGCTGAGCTATTTGAAATGCAGAAACGAATTTACTAAATGGCATTTCATTAGGTTCTTCCTTTAATCCTGGCCTTATATTATGCCTATTAGGAATTTTCTGCCAGGTAGATAAAGACATCAATATATGACACAGTCACATACTGTTGTGAAATTGTATTAAATTTCCAATGGCTGAAATAGAGAGAAACCTATGTAGGGTCTTGAGAACAGAAAGGTCAGTTGTAATCTATAAACAGAGCTTTGTGGAGGGCTGAACCCTATAGGAGGTTGGAAGAGGCTTTTCTGTCCAATATCTATACTAAGGGATTTTACACATATACCTACACAAAATATAATATACTTTAAGTAATGCTTCCAACAGATGTAGGAAAAACATTAAGTCAGTTCTCTTCACACATTAAGATGGTTGGTCAAGCAATGAATTACAGTGTACCTGTGAGGATTAGTGGGGGAACCTGATGGAATGCCCATTTCTAGTGTGTCACATTCTAAATTCACTACATAAAAGGTAAAGAAAGATTAAATGGGAGAACAAGTAAATAAAGAATTTTTTTTTGTGTGTGTGTGGAACCAGGGATTGAGCTCAGGACCTTGCACTTGCCAGGCAAGCACTTAGTCTACTGTATTAGTCCCCGTCCAATACAATACTATAAATGAATGTCTTGAAAAATGCTTTCTGATCTGAAAAGAACTCTGAGTTTAAAAAATAATTAATCAATTTGGGTACTTACAATGTGACAGCAACTCTATTACATTCATAGAAGTTAATTACAAAGTGAAGGAAGATACTTAGTTTTATAAAATGCATATTTGCAAAGAAAGTAAGTAAAAATGTGAAAAAATGAATAATATGGTTTTATACAGTTGCTATGAACTGGAGGACTTAGTTCATGGAAGACCATTCAGTACACTTAGACAAGAGTACAATGCAATTGTAAAAGTTGTGGGAAACCCATCCACCAGCCTCCCTCCTTTCCTCTCAGAAGGAGCGACTGTCCCAGTAACATAAAAAGACATCAATTCACAAATTGATGAAATTGATGCAAGCCAAGATTGTAGAAGTAAGAAGGTGAGGTTTCTGTACTTGCATATCCCCCACTTTCTGATCACTAGCTTCAAGGTGGCTTTTCTGAACACTCTCTGGAGACATTGTCTGGCAGAGACACCACCATCTGGCATCACTCCCTTGCATCTGTGAATGGCATTCCTGTTTTCATGACTGTATTTTCATCTTAAAGCACCTCCTCACAGTCCATGTCAACAGATTATAGTTTTCCTTTCAATTCAGCACTTAAGAATAAATGTTAACCCACATGTTCTAATACTCTACTGTTTAATAGGTGGTAGACCCTAGCCATGTGTGGGTGCTGAGTGCTTGGATTGAAACCAGTATAACTTGAAAACTTTGAAAATATTGAGAGAAATATTGAATTGTCAAATGAATATATCGGTTACTACTCATAAAGTATGACCCAAAGGTTTCAAGTTATGTGCCTCACATTACTTTCCATGTGAACTTCACATTGTAGAAGGAAAAGACTGAAAACAGAAAGCTAGAATGATTTTGTCAAACCCTAGTCATGAGCGGATGGAGCTAAATCCTAAAAGAAATTTCCCATAAGAGGTATCATAGCTTCTTTAAAATTGAAGAACTTGAACATAGTCTTGTAAGTTGCATGTAAAATTGTAGCTAAAAACTCTACAAAGTAAAACCCATAGGGAAGTTTATCAGTGGCCATTTGAATATATCTTCAATAATAATCATAGTTAAGATAAGTAAACTCTGTATATGTTTTTGCAGTAGTTAGGATTTTTAAGCACCCTGGTTATTTGGTTATTATCACGAGAACTTTTTAATCACAAAATTTTCATTCAACATTTCATAAGGATTGCCTTTATTAGAGCGGTGTTCGTTTGTTTTTGAAATACTTGTCATTTGTTGGTACATGTGTTTCAAGCAGAGCTGCATTATTTTTATAGCCAGCTAAGGACGCTAGAGGGAGCCTCACAGAATAACAAAGTTTGGAGAAAATTCTTATCTTTGTTAACACGAGGGTAACAACATAATTGTACCTATTTCTCCCTTTTACAAAATAATCCCAGGATTTAGGGGTCATAGATATAGCTCAGTGGCACAAGCAACTGCCTGGCAAGTACAAGGTCCAAAATCCCAAGTTTGAGTCTGGATATCTCTCCCTCTCAAAAAAATCATAGAATTTATAAAAATATGAATGTGTCATTGCAGCTTAGATTTTACGCACTAGAGAGATTTTGAGAATTGTTTGCATATATTGTTAGTATTTATATATGTTATATAAGTACACACTCATACAAATACACACAGACATGTATTTTTTAAACTATTATCAATTTTGCTAATCAGATCTAAAATACAAATAATCATAAAGGGGCAACTTTACTACCAAGCTAACATGCATGAGTTTTCCAAATGTGTGGACTGCTTGAACATATCATCAGTCATGAAGCCTGTTGGCTTTCTCTTCACTTTTTATCAATAACAGCCTCTGGAAGAAACATTTGATAACTGCAAGCTTAATTTTTTGGTCAACCATGAATTAGATCGGTTAGCAAATCATGGTCCCTGCATCAGCAGCAGAAGCAGTTTTATCTGGCATGTTGTAAAACTGCAAGCTCAGGCTGAACTCAGAGCCACCAAAGTGGAACTGGGACAGAGGGAGACAGAAACACGTGCTGGAGCAAACCCTTCAGGTGCTTCTGCCTCCCTGAAATTTGAGAATCGCTGGACAAGAAGAAAATTCCAAGTGCAGCATATTGTCTAAGAAACTTTTAGTGTACTAAAATACAATAATTGTTTTCAGGTTAAAAATATCATTGAAGGGGTGGAGAGAAAGCCCAGTTGTCCAAGAACCCGCCTGGTAAGTGCAAGGACCTGAGTTCAATCCCTGGCCCTGCACGCTATGCTAGTCCTGTGCTGAGCGGGCCACTAAAACCAGGCATGGTGGCGCACATCTGGAATCCAAGCTCTGGGGAACCTGAGCAGGAGGATCACTAGGAGTGTGAGCTATGTAGTGAGACCCCGTACCAAATAAATAAATAAATAAATAAATAAATAAATAAATAAATAAATAAATAAATAAATATCATCAAAATCCCTCAATCAAAATTTACAAGATTCCTGGAGCAAAACATTGGATTAAATTATTTCTTTAAGCAAATAAACAGTAATATCACTCAATATTCACTTCTGTGATTTTCCTTCACACTGCTCAGAGGAGAAATTGCATGAGTTCATGAACTGCAGGAAAACAATGCTTTAGATGCTGTATTTGGAACTGTGCCTGGCACATAATAACCGGTATGCAATTGTTAGCTACTCTTGTTGTGTTCATTGTTGTTTTGGTAACATTGCTTTGCTTGTTAGAAGGAAAATTCCTAAAGGATATTCACAAGGTGATAAACTGTTTCAGAATGAGAAATCCTGTCTTATGATGAAGTATTTTTATTTCTATGGTACAATGGGAAATGTGTTTGTCAGTGGATTAAACAGAAGATTCTGAATAATGCAGATTAGAAATTCTATGAGGACAACCTGGTAGTCTCCAAAGAAGCAAGGACAAGTGGCTTCTACACAAAGAGTGCATGACAATCAGCAAGGTAGTTAATAGTACGTGCACAGGTGTGTGTGTGTGTGGTGGTGGGATTTGTCTTCCTGTTCTAGGAATGTCATAACAAATTGTCATTGACCCGGAGGCTACAGGCACAGGCATTTATTAGCTCACCTGTTGGGGTTTAGAAGTCCAAGATCCAGGTGTTAGCTCGGTTGTTTTCCCCCAGGTATTCCAGACCTCTCTTGTCTCTCTTTGTGTCTTCACATTGATTTTTTTTTATGATAAAAGTCCACCTTTCTCTGAGGACCCTATTTATACTTAACTAGGGCCCAACTTATTTTTTTTTTTGTGTGTGTGTGGGGGGGTTTCAAATAATATTTTTAAAATTAATTTTATTGAGAAAGAAATAGCAATGAGACAGTTTCAAAACAGGTTAGTAGGATAGTTATAATTAATATGTTGCACATTGCTGTCTTTAGAGTAGTTATTCATAGTATAAGATGCAGATATAATATCTTGTCTAAACACTATTAGTACAAATCTTTCATCTCATTGAGCTAAGAGAAAGTAGCTGTACATCTATCCTACTTTATATATACAGATATGTATATTTTTTCACTATAAAATTGTCCTTCATCTATATCCCCCGTTTTTAGAGTATGTCTAAGGAGAGTCTCCTAGAGAGAAAACATTCTCTCAGACTTTCACAGAGAACAAATTGGTCAAGCAATGGCTGTGACTCATCCACATGACTGACACTGACAAAAGATCTACAAACTGCTGTACATGGTTTCAAGGTAAATCCTGAGGGCATTTGACTAACTTTGTCAGATACAAAAGTTACATTTTTTGTTATATAGGTCTTGCTTTAACTTGCTCTTAACAATCCAGCAGAGAAGTATAAACATGAGGTACAAAAAGTAAAGCCATATTAATATGCTGAACTGTAAAAGGCTCAAGTCAACAACTTCTTTTTTTATTAATTTATTGAGAAACAAATAGCAATGAGACAGTTTCAAAACCGATTAGTAGGACAGTTTCAATAATTAATACATTGCGTATTGTTGTCTTCATGGTGGATATTCATAGTGTGAGATGCAGATATTTCCAGTCCTGCAGATAATCCACTACTATTAAGGTCTACTGGATGATATTGAATTATTATTATTATTTTTTTTTCAGAATCGGGGATTGAATTCAGGCCCTTGTGCTTGCCATATATTGGATTATTTTGCTGAGTATATGCACCTACAATATTTGAATGGCAATGGAATACCCACTTGTTAACTGTATTATTTCTGTAAGAGCCTGTCTTTGAATAGAATACCTCATGAAGCAATAGGCATTAGCATTTCAACATGCCAGTTTTAAGAAGGAAAACAAAATTCAACTCAAAACAGATTGGTAGGAGTTTTCAAATTGGGTGTTTTTCTGGAAACTTTATTCATACATGAACTAAACACACTTTAATCACATCCATCTCCTTTGTATCCCCCATCCCTCCTTATCCAAAGATCTTTTTCTCTTTAGACAAAATGATTTACAGGGAGATTATACAATGTCACATGTGTGCATTTTCCACTGACAATAATATCTACACAGATTTTAAATGGAGCTCGTTATGTGATGTGCTTCCTGCAAGCACAGGCAATGAGAACTGGAATTGGAATGGGAGGAAGGTGTGAGAAGCAAAGTCTCCAGTCAAGAGCATTGTATCAAAAGATTGCTTAAAGAAAATCATGAAGAGATCTGAAGAGGGCAGAGTTGGAGGGACTCAGAGATATCTTGGATGAAACAATGTACCATGGTGTAAAGAAATAGCAGAAAGCCATTGCAAAATAAGCTCCAGGATTTCAATTGACTTCATTATTATATGATGATGGCAACAGAGAATAACTTGTAATTGATAATAGAGAAAAGCACATAGAATTAACTAAGATATCTGTGATATTAGCAGTATCATAGCAGTTAGATCCAGCGTGCAGTTGGAAATAAAGTTTATGAATAAGAGAGACTGAGGCCAAAAGCATCACTGCGGCTCACAGTGGGGCTGAAAATGATGGCGATGAATGTGGATGCTCAGCAGGGCCTTAGAGTGGGGTGCACTGAGCAGGAGACACGAAAGCCATGTCTAAGGAAAGTCCTAGAGTTGACAAGGAAGGTAAGAGAGTGGTTGGAGGAAGGAAAACACAGGAGAGTAGATGTTGAGAGACTCCAAAAGGAGAGAAACAAAACAAGTAGATGGGTAAGTCACTGAAATGTGAGAGAATCCAATAGAAAAATGCCACTCCCGTATATAAAGTTTAGAGGTAGGAACGTGGAGTGTTCTAGTCGAGACATGTGAACATGTGTATCTATTTCATATATCACATCTTGGGAGCATGCTGGGAAGATGCTCATATTATCATTCCTCAGGCTGATTTCTAATGTCACCATCAGCTTCATGTGATGACTGATTGGCGCGGGCAGATATGAGCACCCATCATGTGTGGGAGAGCAAGACAACTTCTGAAAACACAAAGCTAAACTGTAACAGCTTCCATCCTTAGGAAACGCCTCACCTCATGTGGTGTTTGCACTAATTCAGGTGGTACAAGGTTCATTTTTGCCTGCTGGCTCTCTGGGAATCAAAACTTCCTTCTCCACTGTAACAGAGTTTTATATTCTAAGCAACCAACTTAATTCTTTTTCTTTTCCCAAGTACATCCTTAGGTAAAAGTTTGTAATCATTTCTGTGAATCTTCTAGACATTTTAGGAATGACTCATTCTCCTTTCTTAGGAAAGGGGCATATAAAAATAGTTCTTATGAAACAGAAATCTATAAGCTACCAAATTAAAGGAAAAAAAGTTCAGGTGTTGCAAAATGTTTCCAGTCAAGGTTTTTGTTTTCTAAAATACTCACTTCGATTCTGGGAATGACATTTTAAGTGTGATTCTAATTACAATGATCATCACTGCTATGATCTTATAAATAGACAATCACAACTAGAGGGCCCCGCACCTCACACCATGTAGTGGGAAATATTTTCCTAAATTTTCTGCCATATAGTGTTATGAAGCAAGTGAATTCAACTACATGAATCTAATCTGGCTTTAATATTTTATCTTTGCTTGCCTTATTTTTCCACATATTTTGAGGCAGGAGAATCCTGAATATTTACAGTAATATTTTAAGCAATATATTCAATTATGGGTGAGCATTTTAATTTTACAACATGGAACTTTGCTTGCCAATTTTGTTGTACAAAGACAAACCAAATTTCTCTTAAAGCGCTTTAATTTTCATAGGTACCCAGAAGAACTCTTTACTTGGAATATATATCCTTTCATAAATATTACTAGCAGGCTAAAAAGCTGGCATTTAAATGTCATGACTATAAATAAACCTTTATATCTGACTCGTGATGTGAAGGGTCAATATTATGAACTGGATGAAGAATTACTTTAAAAGAGAATAATGGTATCACTAATTTTTCTCTTTAAAAAAGCTGAACTTAGTTAAACATTCAAGATAAAATGCAGCCTGACTTAGTCCCAGGTAGGGTCAGTGGCACTGCAATGTTCTGACCACTTTGGACAGAAAGACAAGAGTCACCTTTGGCCTTCTTGTGTCCTGTCGCTCACGACATTGCATGTGCTTGTCGGCTTGACTCATCTTAGTTCCACCAGCTCTGCCAGCACTTCCCTATCCTGCCTATCTCTGTTTTAGCCTTAGTTACTATAATAATTTTTATATGAAGTAAAATTAAGGACGTTTCATGATGTATCTTCAAATTCTATGCAGATTTCATGAAGTTTTTTAAATGTGGAAAGATCTTTAAGCAACTTATTTTTATACTTCCTCTTCCACTTGAATTACTAGAACTGCATCTGTAGCTCCTTTGGTCTGACCTTTGAACAACGGTTAACTACTTTTGTCCCACTGAGTCAGGATCTTTACATCTTCATTACTTCCGTGGCTGATTTGCTGCTACCTGCGGGCAATCCGTGCTCTTCCCTGAACCTTACATTCTGCTTATATGGATTCCTATTTTGAACATTTGTAATATACTTTCATTCTCCAATGTAATTTTCTATCTTTTTTTTTTTTTTTTTCAGAACCGGGGATTGAACTCTGACCCTTGTGCTAACCAGGGAAGGGCTTATTCTACTGAGTTGTCTCCCCGGCCCCACTATTTTGAATATTACATTAAAAATATCCCAAGTAAAATCTTATTTGCTAAGCCCCACTTATTACAAATGTTATCTGTAGTCAAATGCAAAGCTGTACCAGGCAAATTAGCACTAATGTTCTATTTCTTTTTATGTGGTTTTCTCGCTTTTCCATGCTTTTTGTATTACACCCTCAGTTACTGAGCCTTGTAACTCAAAAACAGAAGTGCCAGAACTGCCACACTCCAGTGGATTATTTTCTATTTTTTATGAGCTATGCGTCAAGAGCTTTGTATACCCAGCTATTCTCATCCAGCACTGGGGCACTTGGCTTTTGAATTAGATCATCTGATTAACTGTTTCAGTACTCACAGCACTTTATCTAGTCAACTTCCAAAAATACAAACTAGCCTTGCGTAAACAAAATTTCACTGTGTCTCAGTAGCCCTGAGGAGTTCAATACAAAACCTTCCAAAATCCTTGGATGCTCAAGTTTTTTTTTTAATAAAATGATATCATCTTTGGGTACAGTCCATAAACATCCTACCATATGCTTTAATCATCTCTGGTTTACTTTTAAAATCAAATATGACATAAATACCATATAAATAGCAGTTATTTTTATTTAACTTTTTTTTTTTACTTCACTTTCCTTTATGGAATCACCATGCCACAAGAAAACAGTCTGCACATGTTCAATGCAGTAATATATAAAAGAACAAGAGACATATTTAGTAAGAGAAACCAAAGAAAACCCACAGCCTAATGATGATCAACAACAGACTACGGGAGACGGCTGCTTCTAGGTTTCCAGTTTCCTAACGTGAATAGCGGGAGCGATGGACCCTCGTGGTGGCCACCCCAGGACTCCTCTTTCTGACAATGCGGCTTCTTTGGGGGTCTCTAGCCAAGCACTCTGTGGTGAGAGCTAGCTCATGCCTGAGAGGAGATCCTGCCTGGCATCTAAGTGCCTACTGAAACGTTTGTATGGTGTGTCAGCAAGGAAGACGACAGTGTGCTGATTTTTAGGCTTGGAAAACAGACTCGAAAGTTTTTTATAACTTAACCAAAGTCAGACCTTTCTGGGAAGGAGTAATCAAATGTATGCCCCATTTCATCAGCTTCCAAATCCACACATGGGGCTCCAGCTAACCTCCATCTGGTCTTAACAAGTAAACAAATTAGACGCGGGATTTCTCTTCAAATTCATGAACCAGAAACTCAAGTAGGAATTTTCCAAATAAGATAAACTATTACCTTCGTCAGGTAATAGTTGCAGTATAGCATGCTTGATAACATTTTTCTGTGTCATTATTGGAGAAGGTTCCTCTAATTATCTACTTATTCCTTTGAAAATTGTTAAACTATTACCACTACAAATTTATTGAAAACAATTACATCAGAATTTATTGGAATCTACAATTTTAAGAGAAGAATAATGAAAACAAGAACACAAGTGAGCATAACTGTAAATACTTTAACTTTAATAGTCACATGATGCAAAAGAATAATATGTATTCAATATAGCAGAGAAATACTATTTTGATGGGGAATAGAAATTCATGGTAAACATGTTATTTTTTTTTTACTATGACTGCTGTAAGACACAACTAAAAGGATTTTTTGATAAAGAAAGTGATAAGATCCCATTTTTATTTTCTCAGTGTTAGACAGCTTTCAATCATTATGGCAAAACACCTGAAAGAAACCTGCTTTATTCATTTAAGTTTGATTTTTGGCTCATAGCAATGGTAAAACATGGTAATGGAAGGGCATGCTGGGAGAAAAGTCACTCAGTGATGGATTGAAGGAGAGATGGAGAGAAAGAAAGAGAGAACAGTACAGAGAGGTAGTGGAGGGAGGGAGGGAGGAAGGGAGAAAGGAAGGGAGAGAGGGAGGGAGGAGTAGAGAGAGCAAGAGCAAGAGCAAGAGCCAGAGCTAGAGGGAGAGGGAGAGCCAGAGAGAACAGCATGATAAAAAAGAAAGGGAGAAGGCCATGATGGTGGAGATGACAGAAGGGGAGAAGAAGGAAACAGAGAGAAAGTCAGAGGGAGAGGGAAGAGAAAAAGAAGTGGAAAAGAGAGAGAGAGAGAGAGAGAGA
>NW_004524682.1:2911385-2920310 GCF_000260255.1 Octodon degus
AAAAAGAGGGGGAGGGCAAAGAGGAGCCCCATGGGGAAGATATTCTTGAAGAAAGGCTTCTATGATCCGCTAAGTCCCAATTCTGAAATTTTCACAGTGTCCTAATAATGCCTTCAAAATGTGAATCCATCAGTGGATTCATCTCCTGATGACATTAGAACTTCACGATACAGTGGTCTTTCAGAACTTTGGAGTCTGAACTCTGTTATACGAGAGAAGTTAACTTTAACACAGGTGACTCTTAGGGGACATTTTAGATCTGAACTATTAAACTTAGACTCTGGAGAAAGAACCAAGAGCAATGGCTGTAGAGCTACAGAGGGACGCTAGGCAATAATTTCAGTGGTCCTGGAAGAAATCTAAGAGAACTGTACAAGCAGTGGAAGAATCAGGTAAGGGAGACTTTCATGACTCTCTAGGTGTATGTTGAAAGGAAAACTGTCCGGACTATGATAGACTATACATAGGTGGTATTCATAGGAAGGTGATCTTGATTTCAGCTCTCAGAACATGAAGACACTACTTAGTAAGATAAAGAAGACCAAGATGTTATGAGTTTGGGGAAAAGTATCTATAGTCAGAAATTAAATGTGAGGCATGAAATGCCTTCAGGTATCAGGTTGCAGATTGTCTGCAGGTTGCTGAATATATGGTTAGTTAAGCTATAAAGGAAAGGAAATGGAGAATTATCCATTTATGCTTTGTAGTTAATGTGACAGGATTCAGAAAATTACTGAAGTAAGAGTAGGTATGAAGAAGAAGGAGAAGCAGAAAAAAGACAGATGCAGATGAGAAAGCTTTGTTACAACTTTATCAATTTTCTTAAATACCAAGGAGAAGTAAAAAAAGATCATGGGAAAGAATCCACTGGGCATGCCAATAGAGGACTCCAAATAAATTTAATAAAACCCATTTCAGTATGTGACAAGGGAATAGCAATTTTGTAGATAATCATATTAGGAAGGCAGAAGGAGAGAGACACAGAACTATAATTTGAATTAAAAATATCTATTTTGGCATCTATTTGTATACTGATGGGAGGGAGGGAAGGAGAGAGGGAGATGGGGCGGAACATGGATTCCATGCTAATAAAATTAATCACTAACTTGTACAGCTTGCCTGACGGAAGGCATTGTTCTCGACGCTCGTTTGAGAACTGACTGGACCCTGTGAGATACTTGGTGCTGACTTGTACATGCGGACCAAGAACCAGGTCACATGAGGCAGATGTTTCCATTTTCTGAAGTGGGCAAGTGACAAAGTCAGAATGTAAACTTCTAATTTTTCCCTTTAAATATTCTAAAGTATGCTAATTTCTCAAGGAGAGAGGAATAATGGAAAGATTAGAGGAGAATGGAAGCACTGTTGAAGAGAAGGTAGGATCAGAAGAAAGCATGGAGGCTTTCAATGTTAGCAGACAGGGGCCTGTTGTAGACAGCTTCCCACTGCTGGGACAAATTGTCTGACACCAACAAGGTAGAAGAGGGGCGAAGAATTTTATTCTATTTCAGGGATTTCAGCCCAGGCCTGACTGGCCCCAAGGCAGGAGCATCATGGTAGGTGGACGTGGCCCACCAGAGCAGCTGAGTTCGTGGCAGCCTGGAAGAAGAGCTGGAGATTAGCAGCAGAGTGGAAGGCGACAGAGACCAGACAAAAACCCCCAGGTAACACCTCTAGGACCTACCCAATGCACCAGAAATGGGCCTCGACAATTCTCTGTGCAGCTCCCAAGTTAATCAAGCTGGCAGTAGTTTAACTGTTGCTAGAACAATCTTGGCTAGCTTTTGAAATTTTTAATGAGCCATAAATGTGAATTATGTATTTTACTTCATTGGTTGTGAAGGGTTCTGAGTTAATAAGAATAACAGTAATCATTCTTTTGAAGAAACAACAAGTTTTATGAAATAACTTAGAATACTGGTGAGCATTGCTTAATTCAAGTATTATAGTGTAGAGAGTGGCATACTCAATCCAGGTGTCTTCCCCAGTTCCCCCAGTAGGAGCTAAATTGCTTCCAAGTTGATTAAGTAAAAAAGTGATTATGTGGTGCTGCTGGCCACATTTCAGGTGTTGCTGAAGCATGCATAAAGTGCTTTTGGATATGCTAAGAATTCAACACTGTTAATTAAAAACAATAATATGCTTGGTTCTTGAATGGGAGGGTGACTGCTGGAATAAATAAGGCAAAGTCCAAAAAAGCTGAATTTGGAGAATTAGTCTTGGGTCAGTAAGTTTACTAATTCCCAAGAAAAGGCCATTTAAGCTCACAGCTCCAAGATCCATGAAATTCTTGCCTCCCAATTTACGGTGCAGACAAGAAAACAGATGACAGAAATTGAAAAGAACAGGACAGAAATGCCACTCTTCCTTTGCTGACAGAGTCTTTGGGCAAACATTACCAATGTCACTAATGTACTGCCAAAAAGAGTGAGGAATAGAATTTTTGCTTTGTTTGGGGGATTGGTTAAATAAAAGACAGTAACGTGTAGCAACTTATCAAGGTGGATTATATGTGAGAAATTTATTTTACTCTTTGCTCTCACTGTGGATAGAGATATCCCATCAAAACAAGAGCCCATATTGGGGCAAAGTCCACTGATGTTTCTATGATGAAGAATATTGCAGTTAACTTTCTACCTCCAGGGGTGCATCTTCTTTTCTCTTCCTCAGATGATATCGACTGGAAATTCACACAGCATCAAATTATGAATTATGCCAAACCTTGATTTAGGCTTAATATTTCTAAAAGCATTGTTATAGGATCTTGTTTAATTCATTATTTTCTTTTTGCAAGAAAAGACAAATAACAAAAAAATGATATGGAATTTTAAATTAAGACTGTAAGAGAGTAGCAAAGTACTAACTCTCTTAATTATCTTGTGTATATATTTAATTACCTTTTCCTTTTCCCTTCCTGAATTATTACTCCAGTGTTACATTTCATGATCCAAACATTTCTAATTGGAAATTTTACTTAAAAAGTAAATTCCTACAACATTTGGGGAGGGGGGGACTTCAAAATAAAGGAAATATTTTATTAAAGTCAAAGATGCATTACAATTAACCCACTTAAAATACTCCCCCTCACTTCAAACACACTCACCCCATCACGGTGCCACTTGGAGAAGCAGTATTCAGTATCTGTGTGAGGTGTTACGAAAACAGAAGCAGTGCTGCTTTTAAGCGCCGAACAGTGGAAAGGCTGGTACGTGCAAACAGTCCTGGGCACATTCCCCATCTACCTCATCACTGTATCTGGCATCCTGTGACCTCTCACTCTTCCTCAAAGTCAAAATGACCATGGAAGGTAAGAGTTTCGCATCACTGTAGGACATCAAAGCAACCATGACAGCATAACCAAAAGCACTCAAGGAAAGAGCATGCAGAGCTGCTTTGGAAAGTGGCAAGAGTGATTGATGAGTGAGATCAGAGGGAGAAGGATTTTGAGCAGGATTAGTAACAATATATCTTTTACAATGAAATAAATTGTTATTTAAATAATTCTTCACTATTTTTGAGACCGTACCTCTTAGATATAGATGCCCTGTATACTCTTTTATTGTTAAAATTCCAATGGGAAAAAATATAAGAATTACTAGGCACTTTAACTGTTTTTATCCTTATACTTAGATGTTATAATTATAAGGGATTGAAAGAGTAAGAAAGCCTGGTGTGGGGGTGCACTCTTGTAATCTCAGCACTCAGATGCTGAAGGAGGAGGATGCCATGAGCTCAAGGTCATTCTGGGTACTTAGTGAGTTCAAGGCCATCTTGAACAGCATAGGGAAACCCTATCTCAAAAAGCCAGCAAAAAAAAAACCCCTCAAACAACAACAAAAACACAAACAAAAAAGAGTAATAAGGTTGCAATCATGAATCAATAGAAATTTAGAAAGTATCATTCAAAGAAATGAACAGTAAACTAACAATAATAGAGAATTCATTCAGACTTCAAAGAAAAACAACAGATTTCCTACAGAAACTTAGAAACACTTATTTGATCACATTATTGGCAGATAATAATTGCTGAGAAAGTCCCCTTCACCAACAAGAACCATTACCAAAATGACACTGACCAAAACACAGGAGCACACTGCCCCATGTCTCCCAGGATGTTGAATATTAAATAGTCTTTTTTTTTTTTCTCCACAAATTGCCCACTTGTCTTTTTATTTCCCACAGGTAATTGTCTTCAAATTAGAAATCCTGCTTCCTGAAATCCTCCTTCAACAAGGTACATTCCAAGCAGACACTACCTCAGGGTGTCCTTTTTTCTCCCTTAGTGCCACTTTCCTATCTGGCATCTTTATAAATAAAAGGTAATGTCTTGCCAGAGATCATGCAAGCTATTTCAAAATTTAAATTAGGGCTTTGATCTCTAATCCCTGCTAAATATTTAAACAATAGAGCTACCTAGATGTTTTATGTTATTAAGTTTAACTAAATCAAATAGGACTAATGTTGTATAATTGACTATTGCGGTTTTCGCTGTGCTTCATGATAAAAATCAGTTCAAGAAAGTAAATTACTCATTCCAGGGCTAATCTCTGGACCTGAGGTACATGGCTTGCTTACACTGCAGGGATTCCAAAGGGGTTTTATGTAATATCCATAATTTCACATATTGAACATTAAAACTCAAAGGGATAGTTTAAAGTGCAACATGAAAGTCAAATCCAGTAAATATGAACTTTTTTGGCCTTGAAATCACTTTTGTAGCTCAAGCTGGCCTGAAACTTGCAGCAACTCTCCTGTGTCAGCTTCCAGAGTGTTGGAATTACCTGTTCGCACCACTGGGCCTGGCCCCTGAATGCTTACTTAAACTGACATTGTATGTGTAGCTGAGATTGCTTGTTTTACATATAGGCATATAGAAAAGGGGGAGAAGGAAAGAAAGGTGACTGGGTAAAATTATTGATTTATACATTTGACTACTTTGTGATGCTCAGGCTCCCATCTTGCAGAGATTAGAGATTTCAAACAATATGCCTAGCCAGTGTTTCTTTAAAAGAGAAAACCCATTAAAAACTCTTGGGAAGGCTACACCAATGGAAATGTTTCCATTGGAGGGAAAGCATGTTTTGAAAGAGGAAAAGATCAGAGATACATAGCTAGATTATTCACTTTACCTTTGCACTGGGGCCCATGTTGTCTACTCTTGGTGTTGGTCTGCTTCTTTGGCGTGGCCATCGGGTCGTCTGCGTTTCCAGTGTCCCTCTCTGGAGCCCCTCTCAATCCTCTAGCCATCCACAGATGCTGCCCTGTCTTTCCTTTCTGTGGCCTCTTTGACTTACCAGTTCTCACTCACTTGAGAATCCATCTGCCCATTTGCATCATCGTACCTCATCTATAGCCTCTTCCTTCTCCCAAATCCTCTGTTGCCCACTCTCGCTTCTGTGTGTCTGCATTTGGGATTATTTCCCCACTCTGAAGTAATCCAACCCCATAGCTCTGTCCTCCCAACCTAACACTTAACATTTTATCCCAAGTATTTTTTCTTGTGAAGACCCTCTTCCCCTGCTTCTTAATAGCTAACGCTCTGATGTCCATTTTAATTTTGTTGTGTAATTTCCAGCATAATCCATGCCATACAGTAAATAATGAATAAACATTAAACTAATGAATGAATAAATTTGAAAATGTTTGCGAGTAGGAGGGTAAAACCATGAGTAAAAAAGGGTTGTAAAGCTTTCTTTAAAAAATGAAACGTGTGCTGATAGCAGGCGTTCTCAAATTAATCTTGGCAAAGCTTTTAAAGCCTCAGTAAAATGGAAATCACCTTCTTTGTCATAATAACAGTGAGCCAGTGATATGAGACCCACTGGGGGGCAAATTGAGTGTCTGTCAGAACTGTAAGACTGGACTAAAGCACAAGGAGCTGAGACGTTAGGGTGGGTCGCAGTTTCAAGCCTCTGAGCACAAGAACTGCCGCTACTGAGTGTAGAGTGCCGTCCATAAGTCAGTTCTCATACAAGGAGGTACATAGTGATATGGGTGAAGCTTATACATTTCTATTTAGAGCTCCTATGAAGGGTTCATAGCAGTGCCCAGTGCGGCTAATATGTTATTATTCACTATTGGCATACCTTATTTGTGTTTACCATGTAATTCAATGACACTAATTGTGAACCATGCCGTTTGTCATGATGGGTACTTTTCAGATGTAATTGCTATTTCAATCAAACTACCACATAGATGAATTAAGAATTGCTGCACAGTGAAAACTCTTAGATTTTATTTTAGGTGGTAGAATTCCAATATGATTCCATAAATATATGCTTACATAGCTCTACGTTGAAATTTCTCTAAGGTGTAAATTTATTTTAATGTAGGATAGAGTCCTCTGCATTTTGCACTATGAATGTGAAGAAGTCTCATTATAAACAAATAAATATGTGTTTTAGTGTATCCTGGGAAAAACAAGTGGTAGCCATTAAAATTCTCTCTTGTTGTCTGTCTTTTACCTCACATGTAAAAGCTCAACTAAAATAAATTAAGCATTCCATATCTTTTACTAAGGGGCTTATTATGGTGATTGGTATATGATTGACATTTCCCAGTTTGAAATGTGAATTTTAAAAGAACTGCCTCTACCATGCTAATGTTCCAGTTGTCCAAGTAAGTTATAGATATGACCAGCAGAGAAATAGTTCTTTAACCTTTAAAAGCAGAGGCAAAAAATGAATTTGTGCACTCCCAAGAAGCAATTTTTGTTTGTTGGTTCAAAGAAAGGAGGGAAAGGACTCTTTCAAACTTCTCTCAAGCTTCTTCTACCTCCTCAGAGACAAGTAAAAGGTCATTCTTTAATTCCCCGCTATCCAAACGGAACAATCAGGTAATTAGTCTCATAGTTCAAATATACTATCCCATTTAAAAGATAGAATTTTCAGACAACTTTTCAAATTTTCTTTTGTTCCTATTTTCATTGCAAAAAGAGATAAAGATATTCTCAAAAACCTGCTCTAGCTTATAGAATAGCAAGAACCAATTTTAATATGCCAGAGGGAAACAAAGTTTGAAGGAGAAGAAAGCTATTGACATGTTTATCTTTGTCTGTTTGTTTGACAGAGTATCTCTTATGTTTCTCCATCTCTTGGGCTCAAGAGATGTCCTTAAAGCCCTCTGAGGAGCTGGTACCATCTGTGTGCACCAGCATGCTCTAAATATAAAACTGAGTGTGTGTGTGTGTGTGTGTGTGTGTGCATGTGTGTGTGACACTGGGGACTGAGGACAGGGCTCTGATCATATTAACTGCATCCTCTAGTGCCCACCTTTTGAGCTTTTTATTCTGTAGCAGGTTCTTGCTAAGTTGCTAAGCTGCTGAGACTGGGCTTGACCTCAGGATCTGATTCTCCTGCTTGGGCCTATAATAGCCTTCCTCCAATGATGGTATGTAGACAAGCCTGAGGACTCAGGCAAGTGGTCTACTCTGAGGTGCAATCTAGACAGCAAATTTGAATTTGCTTAGAAAGGAGATATCCAGCTACTTTCTCTTAGTTCTTTGGGAAGAAAGGTTTGTACTAATATTGTATAGACAAGAGATCAGGTCTGCAGCTTGTGCTCTGAATAACTACTATGAAGACAACAATATTCAACGTATTAGTTATTGTAACTGTCTTACTAACCTGTTTTGAAACTGTTTCATTGCTATTTGATCTTTTCTTCTCATTAAAATGAATTACAAGAAGAAAAGGAGATTCCCCAGTGAACCATGTACACTTCAAAGTTTAAGAAGTCATGTGATTTTACACAAGTGCCATCATTCATTCCTCTGCAATGCTCAGGGAGATCTAGTAGAGTTCATGTGTAGGATGTTTCTCCTTGACAGGAAAGGGGCATGCTCTAATTTTATCATTAAAAGCATGTTATGCCAAAGGAGGTATGATTTACCACACATTACTCTGCACAGGATGATATATTTGTTCTGAGCAATGAATATTATATTGATTTCTTTATATTGTCCCAAAACTTAAAGCTATAACAGGAATACTGTTTTAGGTAATGAAAACTCTGATATGATCTATATGTAATTAAGAAGTTGCATACTACATTTATATTTATCTCCACAATGATTTTCCTTTCCATTTTATGAATGTATATGGTTTTATTTTTCTCATATTTTACTTGTAATTCCCTGATGTTTTATTCCTATCCCACTGCTTGAATGATTTATTTTAACAATGGAATTATATTTTATAACTTTTCAAACCTAATTGTACATTGCTAGGGCAAAGCACAATATGGAGACTGTTGTGTATTAAATGAAGAACTTGATGAAATTTCTGATCTCAAATAGAGCCAAGTTAATCAGGGGAATTAAGACACACACACACAAATAACTATGATTAATTTCAGTGACAAAGAAAATGCTTTGGGAACCCAGAGGGCAGTCACTTCCGATTTGTAGAATTAGCTAAGACTTCCTGAAGGAGAAAGCGCTGAAACTAGGACAAGGAGTATAGCTGAGACTGAGGGGAAATTAGTTAAGGGCATTTCACATGTTGAAGAGAGCAAAAGTGTTTCCATGTGGTGGGTCATTACAGAAAGTGCCCGGGGAGCAGGGCAGAGTTATTTTAATGTTTACTAGCTACTTCTATTAAATGATACAAAGATATGGTATAGTATAAACTATACAAACATACAGCTGATACACAAAATAATTGAGATCCTAATCCAGATCTGTTTGATTTCAAAAAAAATTGACTGCCTTTCTAAAACACAACACTGACACACACACATACACGTGTGCAAATGGTGATGAATTAACTAATAGTCAACTTGTAACACACAGCTGAACTGACTAGCATGGTGCTGGGAAGGCACACCTGAGGATTGTTGTCAACAACGTAAAAGGAGAGCTGGAAAGGAAATAGCGCATGGTTTAGTCTCCTGGAGAAGCCTGTCATGCTGGCCTTCCTGATATAA
>NW_004524682.1:2924657-2927279 GCF_000260255.1 Octodon degus
GGCCAGTTCAGCCCACCAGGGGGCGGGGCTGGCTGGCATGTGGTGCTGGAGGATTGAACTGCGGTCCCTGTGCTTTGCTTAGCTTAGCTTGTTCTAAATAGGTGCTTTAGACCACTGAGCCATCTCACCAGCCCTCCAAACTTCTTTTACCACCAACCTCTATAACATCAGCTAAAGCTTTGCTAAGAAGCACATAATAGAGATTTGGGAGCTCTACCCAATTATTTTTCCATATCAAAATGAGACACCATAATAAAATTTTGCATTCAACAAGCATTTTTCAAAAAGGGATGAGAATAATCATAGAAGCCTACCTAGTTTCCTGGGAACAAATTAAGAGAAACATGCTGAAGGTTGTCCATAAATAGCAAACAGATGTTGTGAGCTTCTTAATGTGGAAAAGGTGTGGCTGATTAGTGCTCTCCAAATTATTATGGCTACAGATTTCACAAATTCTGTTAATGAATCATCAGCAATATTAGTGTAGATGACGGGGGAGATTCACATATAAGAGAAACAACGCAGAGTATCTGCTGACAGAGCCAAGATGCCGATTTTAATCTCTGGCAGAGAAAGAAGCAATTCATTAATCAACCATATCATTGCATCTTCCTTAATTTTTCCAGGACATTCAGCACAATGAAAAAAAGAATCCTTTACACTAAGGGTTGATAGGCAAATTTCTGGGGATTGTGTTAATTTTTTTTTAATGCAGTCCTTATCTTTGTGTACCCAAGAAACTACTGGTGCAGGACGAAACGGAAGAGTATACCAATATTTGAAAGGAGAAAAGAACGGAGCTGCATGAGAATAATTTTCACAGTGTCCATCATATGTTCTACTAAAAATTTGTTTTCATTGAGTTGAAATTTATCACTGGAGATACGTATTACATCACATAAATTGAAGATGAGCAGCATCAGCATATATTTTAGCCACAATCTCATTCTTAGTAAAGATAATAACTTAAATTATTTCAGGTACAATGTACAGATAATAGGAGTAGTAGAATTTGTGGTCCATAAAACAATAATAAATAAATAAACTTTAAAAGAAATGTTTAAATTACAGATGGAGACTATGGTTCTCAATTGTCTTGTTGCCGTTGTTGTTGTTATTGTTAAGAATAGTTGTTAAAGAAAATGCACAACTATGACTGAAAAAATTAAAGGAAGTAGCAATGAAGAGAATGGGAAGAATCAAAGAGAGACAGAGGGAGGGAGGGAGGAAGGGAGGGAGGGAGGAAGGGAGGGAGGGAGGGAGAGAGAGAGACAGAGAGAGAGAGACAGAGAGAGAGACAGAGAGAAAGAGAGAGACAGAGAGAGAGAGAGACAGAAAGACAGACAGATGGACAGACAGAGAAACAGACAGGGGGGGCTTATAAGATATTTGTGAATAGGTCAATAGGAAGTGTATAAGATTAATCAAAGTAATCTTAAAATATTTATGATAAACAGTGCGAAGTACATGCACTGAAAACATAAACTTAGTGATTACCAAAGTGAGTGTCTGCAACTAGCCTGACCTTATAGGAAGAAGTGTATTCATACGCTTACTATTTTCAAGTTTTCTAAGAACATTACAAAAAAGTTAAAAGTATGTTCATTTTATAAATAGAGCAAGTAGTATTTATTGAAATTTAGGTTTTTTTTTTTTCAAGAAAAAAAAGCTGTCTGTCTTCACTATAATTTGAGTAGCATTTCAGGATAGTAAGATTCTGGGCTCAAGAGATTTTAAAACAGTCACTCCACTGTGCCGCTCTCAGCGCACAGTGACTGTGTAGTAGCCATAAAGTGCAAGCACAGATCCTGCCTGCTGCTCACTGTGACTGGAGAGGGGAGAGCAGGAGACTTCTAGAGGTTTTCTGAAGGGGACCTGCATTGTCCCAAACCAAGGGATGCTCTCACGAGTGAAAGGAGAGAGAACTGAATCATCTCCTCCTGTGGATATGCACATGGAGGAAAGGAATTCTTATAGAACGCCGTGTACTGGAGTTAGCCCTTTTCTGGATAAAGGAGACTGCAAGGAAAGAGAAGTAAAATGAAGATTAGGCAGAAAAATTTCAATGTGAATCATGTCTTTTATTTCTGAATATTTGTTTGCCTTTTCCTAGTCATACCAGCTTTGGTACTCTGAGCTAAAATACTCCTTGTGTTTACTGCTTCCTTCATAAACCAGTGTTCCCTTATGCTGTCATTACATGGCTCCTGACACCAAAGCAATCAGAGATCACATCTCACATTCTCAGTATTCTGCATTTTCATGTGGTAGTCACCTAACAATAATCAATCATTTACAAAAATGCTAAAAAAGAAAATAATTGTCATTTCAGATTGATGTGACTAGTGCAAAAAGGAAAAATAATTAGTTACAGATATTTGGGGTAATAACAATTTAAAGGAAACTGTCAACATTAATAACAATTTCTAATTGAGCTTTTCTCAAGTAATCCACAGTTTGCCTTCCTTATTTCCTTTTCTGTTAAACTGCTAGTGACTCATTTTTTAAATGACAGAAACATTTCTTTTTATTAGTGTTGTGCCGAGATGCCACAAATATTCTATTTAACATATCCAATTTCTGGTTTTGGTTAGAACATTAATGACCATGTGCAAGATATAT
>NW_004524682.1:2927379-2939328 GCF_000260255.1 Octodon degus
TAAATATTGGCAGATCTCTTGTGCTCTTGCATTTGACTTTTTGGGTGACTATTATGTTATTATGTGTCCTTTATTAATTCTATCATCCTGCAAGCTCTCACTACTACACACACACACACACACACACACACACACACTCAACAGTAGCAGTAGCAACAACAAAAATAATCCATACTTCTCTTACCCATGTTACATCTAAGGGCTACACTAATTGAAAACACAGCAAAACAAACACAAGGAATAAGCTACATGCAATATAATAACCGTTGCCAATTTCCTATCATCTTGTTTTGGATTTCTGTATTCTTTTCATTGTCTTGTTTTCTCATTAAAATACAAAATCATTGAAAATAAGACGTGAGTACAGGATCAATATACCATTGCATGAGCAAATACTACAGAGATGAAAGGCTTTTGTTCTTAAAAATTTCTGGAAGCTTTTTTTTTTTATTTTTATGGGTGTTCTGGTTATTGTTACTTACTTTTTGTTAGTGTTTTGTTTTGTTTTGCGTGAATAAAATATTCAAAGTTTAAGAAATTAAACCTCAGATTTTGCTAGATTCCTTCAATGAAAAGGAAGTGACTGATATCCCTAAAAGTAAAAGAGGTTGATGGAATCGGTGACAAAAGTCGTGAGACTCCAGGCAAGACTGTGCAGTGTCTTCTACTAAAAGAGTAAGTAACACAATTCTGTTTCCTGAGGATGACCTGGAAAAGCCAGGGGATAGGTAAGTGTGGATGAAAATATCAATTGTGAGCTTTCTTTATGAAATTAAAATTTGCTTTTATGTGATTTTTATTTTTCTTCACACATTAATTTGGGACTCAGTGAATTTATGAAGTCTGTTATGATTTGAATATAGATCACCACCTCCAAAATTTGTGCTACAATTTAATATCTATTAAATAACATTAACAGGTAGGACCTGGTGGATGATTTAGTATTAATCCATTAGGATGAACGTGGTCTTGTAATATGGCGAGATGGGGTTCTTTCATAAAAATCAGTTTGGCTCAGTCTCTTGCACAGTCCCACTTGCCATGTGCTCTGATATGCACCCCTGAGATGCCCAGCTGGCCTAAAGACCATCAGGAGATGAGGCACTTTAGCTTTAGACCAGAAACAGAAGCTGAAATGAGAATCTTCATTACAGTGTAAGTTTCCCCCAGCTTGTGGTATTGTGTTCCTAGTAACAGAAAGTAGTCTAACACATAGCCCTTTCCTGCACAAAGTTGTGCAAAAATCCCCAGAGCTTCATATATGATTGAGAACAAACTATTTTGGAACAACTACATCAAGACAGGCAGTATGGAATCCTATAGGATTTTTAGATGTTAGAGTAACCTGTTTAAGGTGCAATGTGTAAGTAAATATTATTTTTGACTGAAGTATAAAGGACACAGTATCCTTTGATGGCATAAGATCAAACTTCCTATTTTAAAATGATGCAATTCCAAATGCATACCTAATTTTGAGAGAGAGAGAGAGAGAGAGAGAGAGAGAGAGAGAGAGAGAGACAGAGATCAAGAAGAGTGGAGGAGGAAAGGACAAAGTGAAAGAAAGGGAGGAGACTGGGGGGAGGGGAGAACAGGAGACAGGAGGGGACAGGAGGGGAAAAGAGAGAAGGAGAAGGGAGGAGAGGGGAGGGGAGAGGAAGAAAGGAGAGGGAAAAGAAGAGGAAGAGAAGGGAGGGGAGGGGAGGGGAAAGGAGAGGAGAGGAGAGGAGGGGAGGCAAGTAGAAAAAAAGAAGAAGCTGTTGTCCACACATAGCAGAAAGCGAGAATGCATAGAATGAGAAACCAGAAAAATAAAGAGGTTAAACACACCATTCTGAAGCCCTCATTGCACAGGTTTAAACCCCAGCTTTCCTAATTGCTTTCAGACTTTTACTGTAGTGTCAGGCATACAGCAAGTGCTATACATGCATTTGTTTAATATGAAGATATGGAAGCTACATCTTCCCTCTTCTTGGTCTTAAAATAGAAAGAAATATTATAATAAAATTCCTAGGGTCTAATATCTCTTCTTAAGGTATACCACATTTCTATGAGAGTACTTTAGACAATGCTGCTTCACATCTTGGCCTTAAAAATGTTTGACTCTGTATGTGCTATTAACTGATGCTTTACAAAACATCAGGCTTCTACAGTCTGACAAAAAGTTTGCTTCTAAAACAGTGAGATAATTGACCTTAGAAGGTTAGGGCCAAAATGTGGGCCTTCTTTGCGGCCCTCCTTCTCTCCAATTTTTGGCCCTACCCTTCCAAGGTCAATTAAGACTCAGGACAAATGAGAACCTGTACTGTAACAAAATGTAACTCGGTAGTGTCCCAAATTTTCTGATCAAGGAGATTATGGGGCCAGATAGGAAAGTGATCGATGACGTAGAGTGTGCCTAAGGAGAGTCACATGGAGAGAAACATTTTCTCAGACTTTCAGAGAGAGTAAATTGGTCAAATAATGGCTGTGACTCATCCACATGGCTGACACTGACAAAGGATCTACAATCCGAGGTACAGGGTCTGAGGATAAATCCTGTGTGAATTTGACTGACCTTATCAGATACAAAAGCTACAATTGTTAAATAGGTCTTGCTTTATCTTGGTCTTAACCATCCAGCAGAAAGGTATAAAAATAAAGTATAAGAAGTAAATCCAGGGCCAGGGAGATGGCTCAGTGGAATAAGCGCCTCCCTGGCAAGTTCAAGGGCCTGAGTTCAATCCCTGGTTCCCCAAAAAAAAAAAAAAAAGTAAAGCCATGTTATGTTGAGCTGTAGGGGACTCAGGTCAACAACTTCTGAAACTGCCAGTCAAGCGTAATATCCAATACTGTTATAGACTACTGGACTATTTTGGAATATTTTGCTGAGTTCAAACACCTATATTTAAATGATGGAGCTAAACAAAAAGGAGATACAGATGAATGCCCATTTTGTGTCTGTGTATTCAAAATGGTTAGGCTAGATATACAGCTACCTCCTCTTAATTCAATGAATAGAGGGATTTGTTCTAATAGTGATTATAAATAGGATATCATGTCTGCATCTTGTACAACAAATAACCACTAGGAAGAGAGTATGCAATGTGTTAATTATTGAAACTGTTCTACTAATTTGATTTGAAACTGTCTCATTGCTATTTGTTTCTCAATTAAATTATGGGGAAAAAAACAGTGAGATAAGTTATAAATTCCAGTTTGGCTTCACACCTATGGATTCAATCAATTAGAAATATCTGAGAAAAATTATACTATGCTTACTACATACAGGCAGGTGACTTTTTCTAAAGGATAGATTATAAAATATTTGCACACAGCTTACATTAGAGTAGGCCATCTAGAGATGAACAGAGGCTGAGCATTGGGTATGTATAAGTACAATGCAATTTTATAAGGCTGAAACCTCCAGGATCTTGGTGTGCTTGTTTTTGCAGAGTGGTCTTGCAGCCAATACCAGGGGTATGAATTCAAGGATGACCACACTGCTTTCCTCTATGGGTTAATTCAGTTTCTGTTAATGCTTCCTAATATGTATTACTTAACTATGTAGTGCTAATGTGCATCATTACGGAAATGTTTAACAACTATATATTCTTAGGATCTAAGCTTTATCTTATTGTACTTTGTCTTTTGAATTGTTGATTTAATAAACTTCATCATTATCTTAATGGATATTTTTATAACTTGATGATTCTAGCTCATGGAATTAATTACCATTTTATTTCCCAGGACTGTGGAACAAAAATCTCCAAGTCCCGTGGTATTCTTGGTGTTTTCATTATAATTATAAGGCTTACTTATTTTATGTATTTGGTATAGGGTCTCACTACACAGCTCAGACTCACAGGGATCCTCCTGTTTTCACCTCCCTAACACTGAGATTAAAGGCTCACCACCACTCCTGGTCCAGTGTCTGGCTCAGTATGCCAAGGGGGCAGGGCCAGCATGGCATGTGGTACTGGAGATTGAACTCTGGTCCTGTACTTGCCTAGAAGGTTCTTAGTCAGTTGAGCTATCTCGCTGGCCCTAGGCTCACCTATTTTAATGTTTGTGATTCAATCACAATTATGAAAATTCTATATATGGATTAAGTATGAAGCAATGGGAAATTGAATATTATCCCAGTTTAAGTAAACATTACTAATCATTACATTAGCTCTAAAAAGAAAACTTTATTTCATAATACCTAACATAGATGTACAACACTCAGATTTGCCTTTGAGTATGTTTAATTTCATTAATTTATTGCTATATTAATACTTTAGGTTTCCTTCCCATAATTTTGAAAGATTTTTTAATACTTATTTAATTTAGAATTGTGTTAGTGCATTCTACAGAAGAAGAATTTTATATAATTTCACATCATTTATGCAAACATGAAGCATATCATATTTTAAAACTTATTTAATGTCCATTATGTAAGTTTTTCAAAGTTTTCTTCTCATATTGCATGATATAGCTTTATCATAATGACAAAAAAATCTTTTTTTTTTTTTTTTGTGGAGCCAGGGTTTGAACTCAGGCACTTATGCTTAACAGGGAAGCGCTTATTCTACTGAGCCATCTCCCTAGCTGACAAAAAAATCTTAAGAAAAACCTATTAATAAAATGTGGAGAAAGCTAAAACATTAAAGCACACACTTTTATCTTCACTTACCTTGCTGCAGAGATTTTCTTATTAGAGAAGCCTGGCATAAAACTAGATAGTTAACCTTAAGTGTACAAAGAAAGAAATTCACATTTTATTGAATATACTACTACTACTACTATATAGATTGTATATAATTTCTAGATATACTATTTTGCATAAATTATTAAGATAATTATATATTTATAAATCTTTAATTGGCTTTATATTTTTAAACGGTATCACTTTATTAAGTTTAAGAAACATTTTCTGCCTATTTCGGCTGGTCTTTTAAAAGAAGCATTTAATGCTTAATTTTTTTTCTTTTTATTCTTAATTTTTTTCTTTTTAATTTCTCTTAGCTTTTTTTGCTGTTTTTAAACCAATTTTGCTCATTTATATCTGGTAACTTAAACAACTAATTTGAAGATAACATCATGCAATGCAACAACCATTGTTGAATTCTTATTACTTTGTTTAGTGAAAATTTGTATCATTTGTACTGCTTTTTATTACTATTTTGCATTCTTTAAAAAACAAAAACAAGAAACATTTTCATATTTGAACAGTAGAGGGAGCTATAAAAAAGCTTAGCAAATAAGCGAAAAGTAGTTTACATAGATTCTAAGAAAATACTGCAGTGCTACAGCTGTAAGTAAAGTAATTTTATTTAAAAATCATGTACTTTGTATGTTTTTAGATTGTTATGTTTTGTTAATTTTCAATTGTTTTACTTTAATTTTAAAAAGCCCTAGGTATACTGTTGTTTTTTTTTTTCTGTGTTTTCACTATCTGATTAAGTCTTCATAATAAATTTACTAAAACATACTTTGACTGAGTTTTTTCATATGAATTATGCCTTTTATTTTATGCCTGCTACACACACATTGATAATTTCTGAAAAGCAACACTAAAATTACCAGAAACTATTGATCTAATGTTTGCATGCCTGTCTGACCGATCTAATCAGAGCTGGACTGGAGCAAACACAGCTGTAGCAAAGTCCAGAACTACCCCGTGTTTGGAGCGAGTTGCCCTCAGTTGATAATTTTGATTACTTGGTTTGGTCTTACTGCTGTTCTGTGCTTCCAAGTAAATATAAAAGGAATGCCACCAAGTGAAGCCTTTCTCTCCCAGATGGGAAACTGCCTTGATCAGTAAAAAAAGAATAGAGCTGTGTTCTCAAGAATGGCTCCAATTTTGAGCTGAAAACTTACCTTGATACAATGACTCATATTTCCCAGGTTTGATAGGAGTACCCCACAAAATAATCAATGTAAATTTTCTTGAGCTATGACTGCATCAAGTACATTCAACAGAAACCTCCTTACATCATACAGAAAAGAATTATTAAATGTGTACAACCTATTAAGCAGAATTGCAAAACCTCTGAAGCCTGATTTTCTTTCACACCCTCTTAAATGTGATTTTTTTCCATAGAACTCAATTTGTAACAAGCACTGCCTAATAGACACTATCTCAGCATTAAACATGAAGCCAATTGATACAAAGCCACATATAGATATTATAATTTATTTTTATAAACATCACCTTTTTCTGCACATGAATATGTTTGATTACAACACATTTCTCAGGAAACTCCCATGGATTTTTATCAACCTAATATTTTAGTATATGTATCTTATTATTTTTCTGGACCCTAAAAGCTTCTGGACTCCAGAACAAGTAGCCCAGAATATAGAATGTTTTACATATCTCCAAGGTGTTTTCAATGTATATTGATGATAACACTTAATTTATGATGTTATAAATTATATATGGTTGTCTATCATGCAGAAAATAGACCCAGTAATAATCCAAATTAATATGGACCACTATACATTCAAATATTTATAGATAGATAGATATAGATATGGATGTATTTATCAAGTAGTGAATGACTGATATTTAGACTTTCTAATGGCATTACATGGAACCACTGTACATTTTTTTATTATTATTTAGGGAAGGGTCTATAAGGTGTCCAGGATCTCACTACTAGATTGGACTCATAGTGATCTGCCTATTTACAGCCTCCCAAGAGCTGGGATTATAGGCACAAGCCACCACGTCCAGTCTCAATTGCTGTCTCAGCACTCCCCAGAGGTGGGGATGGCCAGGCAGGCCCAGGAATCAAACCCCCGGCCCCTGAGCCTGCTTGCAGGTGCTTTAATCTGCTGAGCTATTTGGCCAGTCCAGAACCACTGTGCATTCTTGCTAAACATAGACTATCATGTTTGACATGGAAGATGAGATGACAGTTTATTGAGATACAAATTTTCCCATCAGTTCTGATGTGTATTTATATCAGTTAGTAGCACTTAGGATAGTAAGGGTCTATATATCATGGGACACTGTAAAACTGTTCAATAAGAGATGGCAGTTACAATGAAAAATGACAACTGATCATAAAGTAATTCATAATATTTCTAATAAGTTTTTAAAAATGCTCTTGGTTCTGCTCTGATGTTGAGTTTGATACCCAAGATGGTGGAAATGTTTCCAGAATCTCTACTAATTAATATGAAATTTTTCTTTAAGAACATCAATGAGCAGCATTTTCTAATTCAAAAAACACTACGCCATGAAAAACAGAAAAACTGATGTTCATGCAAGAGAACAGTTTAGATTTTAATAAAAAACCCTTCTATTACTCATTCAGTGTTATGTAGGCAGCCTTATGTTCAGGTGTCTTTAAAATATATATGCTAATTGTTCTCATACAAATGGATGGAGTCTAAGGCAAACACATATTCTTGAAGTCACACTTTCAATCACTATATAAAAAAGATGGGTCAAGGGCCAGAGCGATAGCTGAACGGACTAAGCCCCCGCTTAGGCTATCACAGGGACTTGGGCTCCATTGCCTGCGCACATGCTGCACTGACCCCACCCTGGGTGCCCTGAGCCAGCAACAGAGACCCAGCATGGTGGCACAGGGCTGTGATCCCAGCGCTGGGAGGCTTAAAACATGAAGATCACTATGAGTCCAAGGTGCGGACTCTGTAACAAATATGCTAAAAATAAATAAATAAATAATAGGTTCAGATACTTTGTTAATGACATCTAAGACATTACACGAGACATTAGGGTACATTTTCAAGATGGATGAGTGTAATGATGAGAAGATATACAAGGGAATTAAAGAAAAGGCATACTAAGTGAAATTCTAAAATTTGAATGAAAAAAAAGCCAGAAAAATTCTTAAACATACACCAGAAAGCTGAATAAATGTTTTACCTTAAAATGCAATCTTGCAAGTTTCAAAAAAAAAAAAAAAAAGCACAGAAATTGTAAGTGTTTCCCAGGTTATTGCTGCTTTCCTTCTGCTTTTCAATGATAGACTGCTTTTGTCCTTTCCTTATCTCACTTTCTTCTTCCCCCACCGAGGGACTGTGGGTCTTGTTTATTTGCTGGTCACAGCTTTATTTTGGTTTTCCCTGCTGTGTTGGTGGTAAAACAAATTAGTTTAATATATTTTCCTAAAGGTAGCTGATTTAGAGTTTTTCTTTCCCATGGGTAAAGACACAAATGGTTTAGTACACTTATTTTCAGGTAGTTGATTTTAGTGTCTCTGTGACTTCCTGCTGAGGATTCTCAGGGTCCTACAGTGAAACATTTTAAAAGATGCCTGAAGACTTGGAATGTTGTCTAATCTGATGAACTGATGAGTGCAGAGGTTCTCTCTCTGTGCCTCTCTCTCTGTCTCTCTGTCTCTGTCTCTCTGTCTCTCTGTCTACCTCTGTCTCTGTCTCTGTTTCTCTCTGTCTCTGTCTCTCTCTGTCTCTCTCCATCTCTGCTTCTTTTCCCTCTTCCTCCTCTTTGCTCCTCTCCTTCCTTCCTTTGCCTCCGCTCTTCCTTTCCTCCCTCTCTTGTAGTTACATTTGCAAATGCTGCTAGGATATGTTTTGAACATGTTGATAACTTCATGAACTGGATACAGGTACAGCCCTGTGTGCTACATTTTACTATCTTGATCTTTCTGTTTCATGACAACATTGCCTAATTACCCTACGTGAATAGCATATGCATTCTTAAAAAATCTGATCTAAATTCTTCACTGTGCTTATATTTCTGATTAGGCTGACAAGGAAGTCTCTAAATGTAAAGTGTTTTGCAGAGAGATTTTATAGAGACAGCAAGGGCGTCTGGGCATGGGGCAGATGAAAGTGAGGGGGAAGTGAAGAGGAGGTGAAAAGATCAAGATGCCATGTGCTTCTGCACCAGTACCCCACGATGAATGCATTCTTTATGTACTGTAAACATATACTTAATGCAACAAGAACCAGAGCTTCTAGATACAGCACAACTCCAGGCCTAAGGCACATGGTAGCCTGAGGAAAGCTCTAGCCCCAAAGCAGAAGGGGACCCAGCAATGCGCGGGGGTGTGACAAAGTGTCTGCTTGGTGCATGATTCATGCTCCTCTTCTGCCTTTGCTCATTGCAACCCAGGTAAAGTCACATTTCCTATTCATTAAGATTTAGCTCTAAGCCCACAAAAGGCACATCCTGCAGACACAGGTAATGCAGCTGCTGAGCAAACTGAAAGGTGTCAGGCAGTTTTGACTTGTTTCTTCAGAAAGTCCCTTAGTGCCCATCCTTGCTGTGTCTACTACTTTGAACTCGTCTCTGGGCCTCTGCCTTGACAAAGATTCTGTACTTGCCAGGCAAGCTTTTGAAAGAAATAATTTCTAGCCATTTCTCTTTTGTGGTGGAAACCTGGACAGAAAGATCCCTACATGTTCTTTGATTTCTCACAAATTGTGTTCAGTTACGGTGGGTGGGTACAGGTGACAATCACATTTTTTCCCAATTGAGAGAGCAAATGAAAAGTGATAGATACAGCGTGAGAATGATGTGAGTGCTTTGGGAGTTGACACAGAAGTCATTTTCTATGACTTGAGATGACAGGAAACACACCTCTACCAGTGTATTTGGTCAAAACTATTGACACCATAAGGGTACCTGCCTTTACATTACCAGGACATGGGCCAATTCAAATAAAATCTCTTAATATTTAGTTATTCCAACTATCAGATGCAAATCATAATATCAATCTTCCCTTTCTGCCAGGTGAGTGACATTGCCATGAATAGCCAACTCTTAACTAGTTCAGAATTTTAGACTTAGCTGTCTACAAACAAAAGTACAGGAGGAGAGATGCTTGTTATATTTCATGTACATTTCTAGAGCACAGAACTAAAAATGAGGATATATAATCTTCCTTCTGTCTATGACTACCAGAAAGAAAAGAAATGCAATAATTTTATAGTTTTTTTTTTAAAAAATGTATCTGGTATAGCTTCTCACTAGACAACTAGGGCGAATAGTGATCCTCCTGTTTTAACCTTCCCAGCGCTGGGATCATAGGCATGTACCACCACTCCTGGTCTTAGTGGCCAGCTCAGATGCCTAGGGGAGCAGTCAGTGCAGCATGTGGTGGTGGGGATTGAACCCTGGTCCCTGCACTTGCCTGAGCAGGTGCATAGTCCATTGAGCTGTCTTGCTGGTCCTTAATTTTGTATCTTAACTCCAATTCAATTAAGTGCAACAAGACATTTATAATAAATTCTGCCATGAACCTGGAATCCAGTATTATAGGATTTACTGCCAACTGCTTTCAATGGGTATAAAGGTTTACTAGAAGTTTTAGGATTCTGTAGCTATTTTGTGTCCAAAATGTATACACCTTTTTTTAGTCATATTAGTATATTCCCATATTAGCATACTATTTCTATTGAGGTTAAGTTAAAATCTTATAAAAGTAGAACCAATTTTTTCACAAATAAATCAAATGAGTTGACTATGTAGCAACAGAGCAGAAATCAAAATGAAATTTTTATTGGACAAGTCTTGGTCAGTTTAAGATGCTGAAATTTTCCTGAAGTAATGAAAATGAATGGGCAGTAGTGGCTAATGGAGCCACCTTTACCTATCTGAATAATTCCAAGGACAACCGGGGTTGGTTATAAGAAATAATGTGTATACAGCTTGTCTGGAAATGATATATCTTAACTTTATATCCTTCTTCTCTTTTCAGCATCAAATTCTCCCAATCAGTCAATAACTTTTTATGGTGATACTATATATGTGATATTTTAAAAACAAAATAGATACCAATTTTGGAGAAAATATCAGTTCTGAGTGAAAGACAAAATGCTATACTAGGCTAATACTGCATTAATTTAAAGTGGAAAGAAACAAAAAGTTCTGAAAACTAGGAACCTGTGTGTTGTGCACATTAGCAGAAGTAATCAAAGCTCAGCATTTCCCACTGTTCCATGATATGTTATTGATTTGTTTACATGAAGTCTACATTGAAAGCAGCAATTCCTGCTGAAAAAGTGTGAACTAGAAAACCTAAAACTGTGGCACTCTGAGCTCTGTGTGCTTGGGAGATGAATTTCTTGTCTAGGTCAGGAGATTCTAATTTTTTTTTAAAATGTATTTAGTACAGGGTCTACAGGGTCTCACTACACAGATCAGACTCAGTGATCCTCCTGTTTTCAGCCTCCCAAGCACTGGGATTACAGGCACGCACCACCACGCCCAGTCTGAATGGCTGTCTCAGCACGCCCTGGGGGCGGGGCCAGCATAGCACAAGGAGATTACAATTTGTTTCAGTCAAAAGATCATGGCATCACAGGGCCTGAAAAGATGAACTTGCTTGCCAAATTTGAGCCATTAACTTCTTGACTTCTGACTGATATTTGGACCATATAAAAGAATTTGAATAAAAATGTAAGAGAAGAACTCTGCACCTTGTTAAAATTAACTTCACGTTTTCACAGGGTTATTTAGGCTAGGAGGGGTGGGGAATTACTGGGATCATAATGCATGTGTGAGCCCTCCGTTACATGGCAAATAAGTGGCTCTTCATTTTCTGGTGTGTATGCTGCTTTTTGGCACATGAAAACATTTAAGAAATTCCTTTAGTGCAAAGTAAAGCCCAGCTTTTATAAGTCAAAAATTCTTAGTTAATTTGGAAACTGTAAGGTGCATATTAGTCAGATGACAGCTAAACTTTAGATTACATTTCAATCTTAGAACCAGATTATTTCCTATCTGTAGCTTGGACTTTATAACCTCTAAGTATATTTTTAGTATGTCATGCTTCTTCCTAAAGATGTTTAAGGTCCAGTAACTACTGCAGTAGGCAAAAGCATTTCTTTCTTAGTATGATAAATATATTGTGTGGAAAATTTGACAAAACTCTTAATGATAGTAGCTGTGTTATAGTGTTTAAATTGATCCACAGTTAATTGATATATGTCCTACGGTAACTGGTATGTGCTCATTCCAAACTTCTTTTTTTTTTACTTTTT
>NW_004524682.1:2945477-2950678 GCF_000260255.1 Octodon degus
TCTCTATCTCTATTTCGATCTCTGTCTCTGTCTCTATATCTATGTCTTTATCTACCTCCATCTCTACCTATCTCGATCTCTGTCTTCTTATCTACCTCTCAGTTTTCTTCTAGACATACTATGGAAGCAGGAAGATTTAGGAACTTAAAATACAGCAGGATTACTGAGCACTTAACTCAGGACTGAACACTTTCCTAGGGTGCAGAGGGATGCATTGTGCTTGATCTCTAGGCCCATAAATAATAAAATAAAACATTGGCAAAATGTGATATTTAAGCACATGGTATCTCCATATCAGATATCTATTTAGATATAGGCTTTGCAAATCAGTTAATTAGTGAACGTTCCAAAGTATTTTGATGTACAATATTTTAGGTAATACACTAATAATGTGAGTGCATTGGCAGGGAATTTTACAATTATTGAAAGGGAGGCGTAAGAGGGAACAGCATGTTGTGGTGGGTGCCGTGGTCATTCTTCTGGATTTTAAGTTAACTGGTGATGTGAGATTATTTTCTGAAGGCAAATGTAACCAGAGCTTTAGCACTAGCAGTGGGAGTAGTTATAGAGATGATAAAAATAATCAACAACAATGACTACAATAATAACAGCTGTCGTTGTTGAATTTTTGTTTGGGTTGGGAGCTCTACTAAGCTTTTTATATTTCATATTAATTTTCCTTTTATTTTTTAAAGAATACAAAATAGGGATTTAAAAAAGCATTACAAATTTCACTACAAAAAGTAATAGGAATTCAACAATGGTTGCTATCTTACATGACACTATCTTTAAATTAGTTGTTCATAGTATTAGAAATGTGTAAAATTCATTGAAGAAAAAAACCCTGAAATAATAACAAGGAAGTTATACAAAATTCAAAAGAGTAAATAACAATCAGAGTTAAAAAGAAAAAAATTAAACATTAACTGCTCCTTTCAAAAGACCAGCAGAGATCTACAATACAATTATTCAAACTATTTTGCATATATACCTAAATATATCTTTTTCCCTTCTTTCATTTGTCCTTCTCGTCAACCCATTTTTTCCTGCCTGTCAAGCAATTTCTTCCTTTCACAGTATCTGTTGTACCTTTTAGATTTTAATTACTCTTTCTGGTTCTCACATTAGTGAGACAATATGATGTTTGCACCAGTGGATCTGATTTATTTCTCTTCCCAATATAGTCTCTAGCTACACTCATTTATCAACAAAAGCCTGAAATTTATCTTTTTTATAGCTCAGTAATACTCCATTGTGTAAAAATGCCATGTCTGGTTTATCCATTCTCGGGTGATGGGCATTTGTGTTGTTTCCAACACTTAGCTTGAGAAATTGTGCTGCTATAAACATGAGTGCACATATATCGCTGTGGGATGATTTCATTTCTTTTGGAAAAATGCCTAGAAGCAGAATAGCTGTCTTGAATGGGACCTGAAATCCTAGGGTTTTGAGGACTCTCCATCCTGATTTTATGACATAGCAGTTAGGCAACTCTACTTTTTTTTCCAGAAGAAGAAATTCATAATCAACCTAGAGCATGTGGCAAGATAACATTAGAATTAGCACTTTTATTCCACATCACCTGTCTCAGAAACCAGTACAATACTTTGTTTTTTAATATAGGGAGATTTTTTAACTTCTTTGAGCTCATTGTTGACTGATGCGTGCAGAACATTTTCTGTAGTGGTGTGTGCTAAACAGGGTTTTATGGATTTAAGAGATGTAATTATGAGTTATGCATGCAAATGTGCATCACCTCTTATTTCAAAACCAGGTCTGAGGTGCTGATGAGGTAGCTCAGTGGCATAAGCACCTTTCTGGGAAGCACAAGGCTCCAAGTTCTGACCCTGGCACAAAAATAAATAAATAAATAAATAAATAAATAAATAAAAAATAAAAATAGGTCTGATGCAATGAACTAGGGAAAGATAGATTCAATGTAGGCAATATATAGGTGGTTTGCTAGTTTTTAAAAATAAATTATTTCCTATACAGAAATAGTAATTTGGAACATGTGCTACGACATAATGGTACATTGTGTCAAAACATCGCAAGTATATCGAGGGGACAAAGTTCACCCAGTAAAAAATCATGAGAAAAATATATTGTGTAAGTAGAAGGAAGAACATGCCTTTTATTCCAACAAAATAAAAGACAATTGAATAAATTGAGAGATCATATTGCCCTTGAGAATAAAAAAGAGAATAAAAAAGCAGACAGCAAAAGCAAGACAATATATGAAATATATCTAGAATGCATTAAATTTAAAAATGAAAAATGTAATGGCTGAGATTGCTGCATCCTCCCAGTCTGTTTCAGATTCGTTTCCAAGGACAATACTCCTCATGCAGATAGAAAAATAAGGAAAAAATTAGGTAAGTAGAACCCATGCCCAACTATGATCTTAGGAGAAACAAATGAAAAGAAATAGGAAATTAAGAAAAAACACCCTCTACAGTACTTGGGAAAGCATTTGTGATAGAAAATGAATGTAAAATGAAGTTGTTAAAAAAAGGTACTCTATAGGGGAGTCAGGCAAATATATGTTAACAAATCCACAGTTGCTTATTCATTGCATAATGCTGTTCTGTCTGTTTAAACTTCTCCATAAAAGGTATCTTACATGCTATATACTGCAAAGACAAACAAAAATTTCTGACAGTTGTCTGTACTTCTGCTTTGTCAGGATGGGTGGTGAGAAAGGAGGATTTCACAGCTGCATGGATGTGTGGCTGTGCCCTGTATGCAAACGTCCTCTGATTGGGGGATGTTGTGTTTAGAATTAAGAATTAAGGGTGTTTTCCTGGATGTATAGCTGGATGCAGAAGGTTCTGGTTGGGTGCACTTTTTACCTTGTGGAAATTGTGTGCTGTTTGAGCTATCAAAGATGATAAATGCCAAAGTAAAAGGTGGATGGCATGGAGCAATCTCCATACGTGCCTACACAGATCTTGCCCTCATTGGCAGAGACAGTCTTGGAAGTTAAATTGTTTTTTTTAAAACAAACTTTTATTCATTCTACTCATAAATATGTCTGTATTTGTGCAATATTCATGATTATTTGGTATGTGTTACAGTTACCTTGAAGATATTATTTGTTTAAAGTAAGAAAGTTCTTTGCAATTTATTACACATCACATTGAACATGTAGTTTTTGGAAAAGAATCATACTGTGGGTTCAAAATTATAAAATAGCTTCTGTTATTTTATACAAAATTCAATCTCTGGAGAAAGATGAAGTGCATGTACTTGAATGAAAATGAAGCAACATTTTGACGACTTAGTGCGTTCTTACAGCATTTTAAAATCGATATAGTCAGTACTTCTTTATATTTCCATCTCCAAACTACAGGAGTATTTTTTTTCCTAACAAGAGATTTTAAAGCTGTGAGGAGAGCCCAGTTTGATGGCACATATGTGTGATCTCAGTATGCAGGGAAACTGAGGCAGGTAGACTACGAGTTCCAGTCAAGCCTTTGCCACCTACCTACTTAGGAAGGCTCTCTCAAAAAGATGTTCTTAAAGGAGTGGAGGTGTAGCTCAGTGGGAGAGTTCTGAGTGCAAACACCAGTGACATCACACACACACACACGCACACGCACACACACCCCTCCCTCTCTGAATTGTTCTTGAAAATTTTTTTATTTGTTCTTGAAATTTTTAATGCTTTGTAAAACAAATACGCTTGAGAATTCCAAGAACATACACCTCAGGGTGTTAAAGCAGCTGTCCTCGTCTTCCGGAATCCCTAAGCAGACACCTGCGCCACGTTGTCCAATTGCTACTTTTATTGGCTTCAGAAAATGATTCTATGGGCTTCAAAACAAAAAGTCACAGTAGACTTTGGAGAGCTTGATCTCTTAATTTAAGTAGTGGAAACTTATTTATTCATTTATTTAATTAATTTATTTATTTTTGTATTTTAGGGAAGGGTCTACAGGGTGTTCAGAGTCTCACTACTAGATCAGACTCATAGTAATCTGCCTGTTTATAGCCTCCCAAGAGGTGGGAATACAGGGGTGCGCCACCATGCCCAGTCTCAATTGCCATCTCAGTGTACCCCGGGGGTGGGGCCGGCACAGTAGGCCTGGGAATTGAACCCCTAGCCCCTACGCCTGCGTGCAGGTGCTTTAATCCACTGAGCCACTTGGCTGGCCCTAATAGTGGAAATTTAGAGACCCCTTAAAATGTATTAATTTTCAGTCGATTTATTAACATCCTTTGGATAGTGAGCTTACTTTATACACTTGTACCCTTCAGACCACTTTCCCCTTAAAATGAGAAGGGGGGCATTTCTTACATTCTTTTCCTCCCTATCCTCAAACCTTCCTGACCTTCCAATGGAAATCCATGAGCTCTGCCTATATCATTATTTTAAGTGTTCTGAAAAAGTTTCACATATTTGTTATCCTATTTTTTTTTAAATATGCATTTTGTACAGGGTCTTGATTCCCAGCTCAGACTTGTGATCCCCCTGTCTCAGCCTCTCCAGCACTGAGGTTACAGGTGTGCGCCACCTTGCCAGGTATCAGTGGTCAGCAGATTGCACCCAGGGTTCAAGGGCTGTCATGACATGTGGTCCCGGGGATTGAACCCAGGTCCTCGTGCTGGCCAGACAAGCGCTTAGACCACTGAGTTATCTCCCCAGCCCCATTATCCTATTCTATTCTCCTCTCCCAATTGCTTGCATAACTCCTGGAATAGAGTAGGTGTTTTCTTATCATTTCTATTCATTTTAACTTATTTTATAGTAAATTTAATAATGCTGAACTTGATTTATTTATTGTCCTTTGGGTGCAGATTTTTCTACAAAACAAACACTTTACACCTTTAAATATAGTTTGCATTTTCTGGTGACAAAATTAGGTGTCAACCACCTGCTCACTGAGTGCAAGCCTCAGTATCACATTCTCAGTTCATCCTGCATAAGTACCTGTGCCTTGGGGACACGCCAGACACGCGTGTGTCTTTTTTGGTAACGCGATTTCACTCTAACTCCCCACTATAAAATTGTAACTCAAGGAAGCAGCTGAGCTGTTCAGAGCAAATGCCTAGAAATGTGCCTTTGATATAAAGATGCACATAAGATGAAAGCCCTGCTCATTGTTAAATAAATTAAATCAGTTAAATACTCAAAGCCTATCATTAGATAAAAGAAGTTTTCCTACATAGATGTCAGTCTCACTCGAGGTGAATACTGC
>NW_004524682.1:2951174-2965518 GCF_000260255.1 Octodon degus
AGTTCTGACCCTGGCACAAAAATAAATAAATAAATAAATAAATAAATAAAAAATAAAAATAGGTCTGATGCAATGAACTAGGGAAAGATAGATTCAATGTAGGCAATATATAGGTGGTTTGCTAGTTTTTAAAAATAAATTATTTCCTATACAGAAATAGTAATTTGGAACATGTGCTACGACATAATGGTACATTGTGTCAAAACATCGCAAGTATATCGAGGGGACAAAGTTCACCCAGTAAAAAATCATGAGAAAAATATATTGTGTAAGTAGAAGGAAGAACATGCCTTTTATTCCAACAAAATAAAAGACAATTGAATAAATTGAGAGATCATATTGCCCTTGAGAATAAAAAAGAGAATAAAAAAGCAGACAGCAAAAGCAAGACAATATATGAAATATATCTAGAATGCATTAAATTTAAAAATGAAAAATGTAATGGCTGAGATTGCTGCATCCTCCCAGTCTGTTTCAGATTCGTTTCCAAGGACAATACTCCTCATGCAGATAGAAAAATAAGGAAAAAATTAGGTAAGTAGAACCCATGCCCAACTATGATCTTAGGAGAAACAAATGAAAAGAAATAGGAAATTAAGAAAAAACACCCTCTACAGTACTTGGGAAAGCATTTGTGATAGAAAATGAATGTAAAATGAAGTTGTTAAAAAAAGGTACTCTATAGGGGAGTCAGGCAAATATATGTTAACAAATCCACAGTTGCTTATTCATTGCATAATGCTGTTCTGTCTGTTTAAACTTCTCCATAAAAGGTATCTTACATGCTATATACTGCAAAGACAAACAAAAATTTCTGACAGTTGTCTGTACTTCTGCTTTGTCAGGATGGGTGGTGAGAAAGGAGGATTTCACAGCTGCATGGATGTGTGGCTGTGCCCTGTATGCAAACGTCCTCTGATTGGGGGATGTTGTGTTTAGAATTAAGAATTAAGGGTGTTTTCCTGGATGTATAGCTGGATGCAGAAGGTTCTGGTTGGGTGCACTTTTTACCTTGTGGAAATTGTGTGCTGTTTGAGCTATCAAAGATGATAAATGCCAAAGTAAAAGGTGGATGGCATGGAGCAATCTCCATACGTGCCTACACAGATCTTGCCCTCATTGGCAGAGACAGTCTTGGAAGTTAAATTGTTTTTTTTAAAACAAACTTTTATTCATTCTACTCATAAATATGTCTGTATTTGTGCAATATTCATGATTATTTGGTATGTGTTACAGTTACCTTGAAGATATTATTTGTTTAAAGTAAGAAAGTTCTTTGCAATTTATTACACATCACATTGAACATGTAGTTTTTGGAAAAGAATCATACTGTGGGTTCAAAATTATAAAATAGCTTCTGTTATTTTATACAAAATTCAATCTCTGGAGAAAGATGAAGTGCATGTACTTGAATGAAAATGAAGCAACATTTTGACGACTTAGTGCGTTCTTACAGCATTTTAAAATCGATATAGTCAGTACTTCTTTATATTTCCATCTCCAAACTACAGGAGTATTTTTTTTCCTAACAAGAGATTTTAAAGCTGTGAGGAGAGCCCAGTTTGATGGCACATATGTGTGATCTCAGTATGCAGGGAAACTGAGGCAGGTAGACTACGAGTTCCAGTCAAGCCTTTGCCACCTACCTACTTAGGAAGGCTCTCTCAAAAAGATGTTCTTAAAGGAGTGGAGGTGTAGCTCAGTGGGAGAGTTCTGAGTGCAAACACCAGTGACATCACACACACACACACGCACACGCACACACACCCCTCCCTCTCTGAATTGTTCTTGAAAATTTTTTTATTTGTTCTTGAAATTTTTAATGCTTTGTAAAACAAATACGCTTGAGAATTCCAAGAACATACACCTCAGGGTGTTAAAGCAGCTGTCCTCGTCTTCCGGAATCCCTAAGCAGACACCTGCGCCACGTTGTCCAATTGCTACTTTTATTGGCTTCAGAAAATGATTCTATGGGCTTCAAAACAAAAAGTCACAGTAGACTTTGGAGAGCTTGATCTCTTAATTTAAGTAGTGGAAACTTATTTATTCATTTATTTAATTAATTTATTTATTTTTGTATTTTAGGGAAGGGTCTACAGGGTGTTCAGAGTCTCACTACTAGATCAGACTCATAGTAATCTGCCTGTTTATAGCCTCCCAAGAGGTGGGAATACAGGGGTGCGCCACCATGCCCAGTCTCAATTGCCATCTCAGTGTACCCCGGGGGTGGGGCCGGCACAGTAGGCCTGGGAATTGAACCCCTAGCCCCTACGCCTGCGTGCAGGTGCTTTAATCCACTGAGCCACTTGGCTGGCCCTAATAGTGGAAATTTAGAGACCCCTTAAAATGTATTAATTTTCAGTCGATTTATTAACATCCTTTGGATAGTGAGCTTACTTTATACACTTGTACCCTTCAGACCACTTTCCCCTTAAAATGAGAAGGGGGGCATTTCTTACATTCTTTTCCTCCCTATCCTCAAACCTTCCTGACCTTCCAATGGAAATCCATGAGCTCTGCCTATATCATTATTTTAAGTGTTCTGAAAAAGTTTCACATATTTGTTATCCTATTTTTTTTTAAATATGCATTTTGTACAGGGTCTTGATTCCCAGCTCAGACTTGTGATCCCCCTGTCTCAGCCTCTCCAGCACTGAGGTTACAGGTGTGCGCCACCTTGCCAGGTATCAGTGGTCAGCAGATTGCACCCAGGGTTCAAGGGCTGTCATGACATGTGGTCCCGGGGATTGAACCCAGGTCCTCGTGCTGGCCAGACAAGCGCTTAGACCACTGAGTTATCTCCCCAGCCCCATTATCCTATTCTATTCTCCTCTCCCAATTGCTTGCATAACTCCTGGAATAGAGTAGGTGTTTTCTTATCATTTCTATTCATTTTAACTTATTTTATAGTAAATTTAATAATGCTGAACTTGATTTATTTATTGTCCTTTGGGTGCAGATTTTTCTACAAAACAAACACTTTACACCTTTAAATATAGTTTGCATTTTCTGGTGACAAAATTAGGTGTCAACCACCTGCTCACTGAGTGCAAGCCTCAGTATCACATTCTCAGTTCATCCTGCATAAGTACCTGTGCCTTGGGGACACGCCAGACACGCGTGTGTCTTTTTTGGTAACGCGATTTCACTCTAACTCCCCACTATAAAATTGTAACTCAAGGAAGCAGCTGAGCTGTTCAGAGCAAATGCCTAGAAATGTGCCTTTGATATAAAGATGCACATAAGATGAAAGCCCTGCTCATTGTTAAATAAATTAAATCAGTTAAATACTCAAAGCCTATCATTAGATAAAAGAAGTTTTCCTACATAGATGTCAGTCTCACTCGAGGTGAATACTGCATGATGCGGGATAAGAAAAGTGGGGCACACAGTGAAGTGGGGGGAGATAAGGAAGCAGAAAACAAGCAGTTTACACAGGGCTTGTTGGCCTGGGCTGCAATGTAGGGCAGCAAATTGGGGCAGAGCCTAGCCGCAGAGCCGCTAGAGCGCTTAAATGAAAGCACACCTTGGGACTCACACACCTTTATTTCCATCCGCATATTAATTCTGTGCATGCATTTAAATGTAAAAATACTGGTTAGAAATGAGAATGGAAATGAAGATTCCCTGTATACCTCAAATTCCCATTTCTCTCCTTGAGATACTGTTTATGATTTTCCTCCTTCCATTTGCTGTCACCCGTGTATATAGCTTTCCTCCTAAGTTGAGGGAATCTACCTTCTCTTCAGTATATTCCCCTTTTCACAAATTTTTCTCTTTTAGGTATATAGACTTAGATCATTCATTTAAATGGGTTATATTTTGTTGTATAGCTCATATAACTCTATCAGAAATTTATTTAGCAGGGTCTCTGCTTTGCTATCTAGGGTAGTTTCAGCTATGGGTATGTGATTAGAAACCTCGCTAAAGTATAATTGGATATGTGTGTGCTCATGTTTTTCCTGTCAGTCGCATCCTTCACAGTAAGGTGGCTGGTGTTCTGTTATCGATATTTCAAACTTTGCTAGATATGCTGGGTGTTTGCCCCAAGCTGAAAGGCACCATTGCCCTCACTCAGGTTTTGTTTCCATGTTCCTGGTTCTTATTCCCCACACACATGAGGGAATTGCTATTCTAAACCATTTTCATCTATGACACTCATATAGAATGTCACCTCTAAAATTAATAGAAATTGAAATTTTTTATGTGGTTCGAAAAGTTCAGTAAGATGTAATACAGCCACTCCCTTCAAACCTACCATAAGAAATTCCCTCAACATTTACACTGAAGCAGAGAGTTCATAAGGCAAGAAATCTTCAGACTAATTCCCTGAAGGCCAGAGATTTGTTCTCATAGTGTTAAACAGACAAGGACCCACAAGGGTGAACTATTGCAACATTTTTATTATACATAATACTAACAAGATGTGACATTTTAAGAATCTGGCAAATGCCATGCAGTTAATTAGAAATATCCAATTAGAATAGTGACTAATATCCCAACAGAATATCCAATTTCTTTTTCTTTAAGGAGAACTATCTCTTTCCCTTCCCACAAATTCCCTGAAACTCCAAGTTCACCAGGATTGTCTCCTTCAACATCTGTAACATTCTTTTTTTTTTTCTTTTTTTGTGGTACCAGGATTGAACTCAGGACCTTGTGCTTGCTAGGCAAGTGCTTATTCTACTGAGCTATTTTCCTGGTCAACATGCTGGAAAAACTTGCTCTTTATATGCCAAAAACTAAAACTTGACCCAGGTCTATCATCATGCACTAAGCTAAAGTCAAAATCGATTAAAGATCTAAACATTAAAACACAAACACTAAATCTCCTGGAAAAGAAAGTAGGAGGAACTCTTGAAGACATAGGGTAGGCAAGAGTTCATGAACAAAAGTCAAATCACGTGGGTAATACTTGAAAGAATCAACAACTGGGACCTCCTCTTATTGAGAAGTTTTTGCACGTCAGAAGAAATTACCAGCAAAATGAAAATATGGTCAACATTGTTAATAAAATCCCAGTAATGTGTGATGTTACTATGGCTCACTCTCTTGGAAATCACTGGCTCTTAACTTTTATGATTTTACATTATTAAATTTTCCTGCTTTTTCAGCTCCTCCCTTTTCTCTTCCTCCTTCTACTCTTCCAATTCCTCTCCTTATTCTCCTTCTCTTCTATTTCCACCCGTGAAAGGTGATTCTTCCTCCTCATTCCTTGTTTTGACCATTATTCTAGGTTGATATTATGAAATGGAAAGAGACTTCTCAAAAGAAAGAAAACAACTTGGAATGGGGGAAAAAGAAAAGAACGAGAGGGATAAAATGTGTGTGTGTGTGTGTGTGTGTGTGTGTGTGTTTCATAGCTATGATGATTGTACTAATTATTTCTATTAATTTATTAAAAGAAACAGTACATATATTGTTTGGTCAATTTTGCATGCCTATATCTTGGAATCTGAGCAAATAATTTGAAGATAACTATAAGCAATATAACCACCATTATAAATTTGCTATCAGCTTGTTTTGAAATTGTGCATCATTTTCATTGCTCTTTTCTCTCTTTAGAATAAGACAATTGGGCCAGAGAGATAGCTCAGTAGAATAAGTGCTTGCCTGGCAAGCACAAGGTCCTGAGTTCAATGTCTGGTACCACAAAAAGTAAAATAAAACAATTACTGAAAGATTATTTCTAATTTCATTAATTCCTTACATACTAATGACAAATATATATATATATATATCTTTATCAAACTTTGTTGAAAATTTTGAATTGTAAACTTATCCTAGATATTTTCACATTATATCTTCACTATAGGAATCATCAGGTGTCTACACCACCACTTGCTTATTCATCCATCCATCAAACCTGCTATTTGGCATCAAGAACATTTCTTAAGCAAAGCCTCTTCTTATTAACTTCATTCAGTAACATCCTATTGCTATGAATAATCCAGATTTACTGAATGCAATTTATAAGACCTGTTTCTAAACTAATCTCTCGTAGTCCCATCACTAAAATTGTTAGTAATGTAGTTAACCAAAGAAAATCAGTGGAACTACTTTCTGCTCTTTGAGATGTCCACCCTCTTTCTTACTGCTCAGATAAGACTGAAATACCATTTTCTTTGTGGGCCACTAAATAGCAGACACATACTCTGCACAAGCTTACCATATGCAGGGTTTTGTTTTGTCTACAGCTTTAGGGATTGAACACAGGGCTTTGCACTGGTCTACATCTCCAGGCTTATTATTATTTTTTTAATAAGAGAAAGAGGATCTCCCTCATTCTTTATGCCAGCCAAGTTGGCTCTAGCTTTCAGTGTACCTGCTCTACCTTCTAGATCACTGGGATCACAGAAGTAGTCATCATGCCCACCTACTACAGAGTTTATTAATACAGTATTTATCAAACTGCATTTACTTTCATTTGCATTTGCAACTTTTAATGCATTTGCAACTTTCAATGCATTTGCAACTTTCAATGCATTTGCAACTGCACTGATTTCATGTTTTTCTTCCTCAGTAAATTAACTGTATTAAAAGGTCATTATTCTCTGAATCATCATAAAACAAGGCAAAACTTAGTTATGTGATATTCATTTTTGACAAATTTTATGGAAAATAAAATTGAAGTTAAACTCAGCATTCTACAACCGTGCTGGATTACATTCACTAATATGGTTAGTTTCTGTACAATAATTACATGTGTATAGTGGTGCTTGTTTAAAGGATGGAATAAATGTACTTACAAAGTAAATTCTAGCTAACTTTCTCTGACTGTAGGTAGCTTGTACCAATTACTTTTATTTATTACATCACAACTGGAAATATTTAAAATATATCATGAAAATATGATTTATTAATTTATATTCTATGTGTGCAGTGAATCAATTCTTGATAGGTTGTGGGCTCCACATGGGATACATGAAAGTTTTTTTTAGAAACATACAAAAAACTGTGATGGTCACTTTGCAGAAGAGACAACATAACAAGTATTTATCAACTATTGTGCTAAAGAAACATTATGAGATACAAAGATTGTAAAATGAACATTTTTCAAAGACAACACCAAACATTCACTGCAGCTACACGTAGAACTTTATCATAACATCCATGTATTGAATTTATTTTGGATATTTTAAAGGCCCACTTACAATTTTCAGTTGCATTAACTCACAATGTCTTAGTAGAAAGGGTAAGATTCCCTGTAATTATGGATCTGTCTCTAATTATGTCTGAAAAAGTGCACAACAAAATCTTAGCTATGGTGGAAAAATGACTTTTTCTTGTCTCATTTCACTCTCCAACTGCACTGTTTTCCCCTTTACTTCTTCTCTGGGTTTTATAAAGTTCTTCTGTTAGAGGGAAATTTTACAATCTTCCTTCATAGCCAGCAGTACAAATCATGGTAAGGAAGTATTTTCTTTTCATATTTGATTCTCAGTATTTAAATACTTTTTTCTTAGGTCCTTCATTGAAAATGGCTATCCTTTACCACTGTTGCTGGTAGATGTCTGTAGTTCATTTCTTCAATGGTTCTCTATTGTAGTTCACTCACTAAAAGAATGTAATTTGCCTCAGCATTCCAAACCCTAATCATTGCTTCTCAGTCATTTCTCATGTTTTACACTTACTTAAGATCTAGAACTTGTTTGTGTACTGATAAAATTAGAGAAAACAAAAATAGAAAAAGTATCCTCAAAAATTAATTTTGTTGTCAGCATCTAGAGAATTTCAAACTCAACCCAAGTGCTCAGTAAAATGCACTGAATAAGTAGAAGGTGAATAAACATTTTTGTTTTAACTACTGTTAGTTTCCTTCTGAGAGATGAAAGAATCAATACCAGTTACAGAATATGCAGAGTACCCTAACACATCATGATAAATTTATGTGGGCTAATAATAAAGTAGTGATTTTCATAGCCACACTATTCTGAAGATGTGCAAAGGTGATTGATTTAGGCATATGGGATGCTATTAAAAAGATACTGATCTCTATCACATGACTTATTTCACATGCCATTAAAACAAATAGTCCAATCTTACCAAGACTTTCACAGCAATCATATGGTGTCCATCATAGATGATGTGTTTCTTATCCCCATAGCAACATCTGAATTCCTAATGCTAATCGCTTCAAATTAACCTTGATATGAAATTAAAAAGTGCCCAGCGGATAATGGTGGTGTTGTGGCAGTTCAGATGAATAATGCAATTCTCTAATAAAATTCCGCACAAAAATTTCTAGCATTATCCTATTAGAAAATTTTCATAATAATCATTGGCCCACAGATAGCATCAATGCTAGGAGTGATTAGAGTTAGCGCCAATAATGAGCTACCTTGCTTACTGCCATTTTGTAGACTAGCATAGTTCAACTCGAAGAACCAGAAATATAATACTGTGGTAATTTTATATTTATAACTTTAATTTTTAACAGTTTAGTGTTTTTTCACCTCTTTTCTGTAGGTACATTTTCTACTGGTGATGGAACATAAAAATACATCTCATTCACCTAAACAGAAATCAGTGGCTTAAAAAAATCTGTTTTCTAAAGCACACAGCATTATACTAGGGAAAATACACATGTTTGAGATAAGTTCACACTTTTTCTTCAGGTATTCAGTGAATTATGATAGTGATATAGATGTAAAAATATTTATTTAGAAGTTTTACATGAGGAAAAATACATACACTATCAGATTTTACAAAATGTCTCAGGTGAAGAACATTTCATTTTAGATTATGAAAATTATGGATTCTCTTATTTTATATAATTTTATTTTAAAATGCATCTTAGACATTTTACAAAATAAAATCTGAAACAAGGAACCAAGTTATATGAGTAGAACTACAGCAGCTACACTAAAAGGAAAAATTCCGATTTCTTGAAAATTCACCTAACTACTTCTGCACCTTGAATTTGAGAATTCCCTGGACTAATTAAGTAATTAGGTTGTGCTCCTGAACTGGATTCTTTAAATATAGGGTAGCTCATTTTCAAAATTGTGAATTGAAGCATTCCTTGCCCTGAGGAATTAGCACTTGTTATAGAAACCTCTCGTCCTTAGGAGTGGCACTTGGCCTAAGTTTGTTTAACAAAACATCAAGGTAGCCTTGTGAACATCTGTGCAGAGGAAAATTAAGTCTTCCAGTGAAAATAAAAATAATATAACTTTGAGTACTAAAGATGGTTGTGATGTAAGATGGTTAGTATATTAATTTCCTGTTGCTCCAATAATGAATTGCCACTAAAATATTATTATTTTACAATTCTGTGGGCCACAAGTGCAAAATAGTTCTCAGTGGGCCAAAATCCAATCGTAGATAGGGCTATTTTCCTCCTGAATACTCACGGGAAAACTCACTTCATTGCCTCTCCCAGATTTGCAAATGGCACTTGTAACCTTGGATTTGTGACCCACTGCCTTCACCTGTAAGGACCACAGCAATGGGAGGAATCTCATCGAAGTCCCATCTTTCTGGCTCCCTTCTAACTCTTCTTCCTTTATTAAGGAAACTTCTAATGAAATTGGGCTCTCCTGGATAGCCTGTGCTAATTTCCCTAGTTCGTAAGCTAATTAGTATCTAATTTACTTGCACTTACAATCTTAATTTCCCTTCCCCATGTAACCTAATACATGCCTAGATTCCAAGGATTAGGACATGTGCATCTATGAGCAGCCACTAAACTGGCTTCTGCAGGTGAACTTGACAAAAGTATTGGATGAGCAAAGAAAAATCTACTAGTTTATTTGTTTTGCTTCATTATAGGGAAGGATACAGTTTTTCATTGAACTCAGTTTCACTTGAACAAACATAGGGAACTGAATTTGTATAATATTAATAAGCATCCAATAAATATTTTAGTTTCTCAGAGAACAGAGTATTTTCAGATGTTTGCTGTTTATAGCTTTAATACTGACTACTATCAAAAATATGCCAATTGATAATTAAAAATAATTTTATCGTGGAACTTTCAGATATAGCCATTTGGGCCCCAACAATTACTGTATTTACAATAGTCAGGGATAGAAATTTATTACCATTCACTTTACTTGTGAAGTCAGGAAGAAAAACAGAACTATCGGTTTCTCTAAGTATTTTTAAGTCACTTTAAATATTTTTCAGATATGGATAGGCATTATTTCATAATAAGTCAAATAACTTAATCCAAAATATTTAACCTGTATTTACCTAATAGAGGGTTATTCACATATGTCACTAATTAGTAGGAGCAACTAGGCATTAACCTGAAGAAAAAATTAGAATAAAAGTATACTTTTTGATGAATAGGATCCATTAGAAAATTCTAAACATACTCAAGAGGAAAGATCAGCATAACCTTGGATAAATGAAGTCATTTTCTATTATTAATTTCAATTTATGAAGGCAGAAGGATATTTTGTAGGGCTATATTCACTAAAGTCAAGTTAAAGCTATAACTGCACACGATTAGAATATAAAAAATTCACAATGTTAGAATCATTAACAGAAGGACTACTGAAGACAGCACACATAATTCTTAAGGCTCAAGGAGAATTATTTCAGTTTCTCCAGTAATTACTTATAAGCCTTATCTTAAGAAAACTTTCACAACTTCAAAGGAAAATGTATATCACTTTGACAGAAACAGGAAATGCTCTTCTACCTGAAACTTCAGAGTTATGACTTAACTTACAACAGATACTCACTATTAAAAATTTATAATTATGACCAAATCAGTCCTTTATTTGTCCCATATTAGTAAAAATAAATCATAACTTTCATTTACTTCTTAAAGGACTGCTTATATTTTACTGTAAACTGCAAGGATTTTTCCCCCTCAATCATTTTTCAAACAGGTGATGTAGAAAAAAATCAAAGTACCCACTTCAGTTATATTTTTCTACCATAGACTTAAAGACAACAATACTGAAGAAAAATGATGGGTAAGTTCAGTCTGCACTATTGTTTGACATACATGACGTGGAAAAATGAGTTTACTTGATGTCATTTTCTTGTGTATATAGGGAAGGACAGTGACAGGCTCTTGTGTAGAAGTGAAAGAGGGCCCTCATTTTTCTATGAATCTCAGAGAAATTGACTCATACTATTGTGTATTAGTAATCTGAACAAAACATGAAACTATGACTGAGTCAACAAAAGGACAACAAAATGTTTCTAACTGATTAAGTAGCCAGTGTTTATTGGGTTATTAATGTGATCCATCTACTCTTCTAAAGCCTTTATATCTTTGTGACTAATTGAACAATTACTGTGGCATGAGAAGCTCATAAAGAAGAAACAGGCTGGATGATTTACCTCTGGTGACTCAGTATTAAAGAGTAAGCCTGAGATTTGGATCTAAACATGTTATTTCAGAGTCTATGTCCTTCCTGATAATGTATCAAACCCATAAGTATAAGACAAAACCAGTCTACAATTATACCTATCTTTAACTATAAAAATTATTATTATATATGGAACTGTTCAAACATAAAAGGAAAGACAGACTGCTCTTGATTTTAAAAAGGTAAATAAAGATACAGCTTGAATAATAATTTTAAATCAGCATAGTATTTAAATTTTAATATCACAAAATTTGACCAAATAAATTTATAACAATCATTAATGCTTATTTTTAGAAAGATACAATACAGATGGATCATCCTGGACTGAAAAAGCATTAAAGATTATAATATTGGGCTGGCAAGATAGCTAGTGGACTAAGCACCTGCTTAGGTAAGCTCAGGGATTGGGGCTCAATTCTCAGCATCAGCACACTGAGCTGGCTACTAAGACTGAGCAAGGAGGCACACACCTTAAATCTCAGCACAGGGCAACCTGGAAACAGGAGGATCACTATGAGTCTGAGCTATGTAGTGAGACTCTGTACCAAATACATTTTTTAAAAGATCATGACATAGAGTCTTAACAATATCTGTCACTAAGGAGTAACATTTGATTAGAATGTTGAAAGGTGACTTGCCATATTACAAATAGAATCAGAAGAGTAGTGTGTTATAAAACAGCTGCTGATATTGTTGGGCATATTGTCAAAAAGATGAGCTCAGGCTTATCCCCATAGTATGACTGCGTTTATACACATGCAACAGCCTTTGTAGAAATAAGATCTCTAAAAATTTTTCATGCAGTAATAAGTTTGGAATTATTTCCTCCCTAAAATGATATAATTACTGGAACAAAATAATGAAATGTGTTCAACTATTTTTTGCAATTTAATTTGAGAATTTTCTTCCAAAGATAGTTTTCTAATTTTTTCATCAATAAGATCATAGATGGAAGGGAATGAAATGGTTGATAGAAATAAGCTAGATGGGCTGGGGAGATAGCTCAGCAGCATAAGCACCTGCTTGGCAAGTACAAGATTCCAAGCTTGATCCCCAGTAACACACACACACACACACACACACACACACACACACACACTAAATGAAGAAAATAAAGAAAAATAGAAATAAGGTAGAAACAAGATACCTGAAGGTAAGTACACTGAGTCATGATGAGTGCTTAACAGTCACAGAAGAGATGGATTAAAGCGATCTATATTTAAAAATATCGCTGTGAGCCTGTAGTGCTTTTAATAATGATGACAAGTGAATGGTAGATGCCTTGGCTTTGGAAGCACCCTCTTCTTGAGAATCTCATATTTTTGTTACTAACACCAGTTTTGTAGGTCATTCATGGAAGTTAATTTGCCATTTCATAGTTGCACTCTTCTCCACCACTGTTGTCCCTTGTCTCCCGCAACTAAGCAACAGTTGCGTCTCTGTACTTTTGTCATTTTGAGGTTGTCATGTAAATGAAATCACACAGTATGCAAACTTCTCAGGTTGTTTTTTCCTCCAGGAGAACTCATCAAGCTTGCTACACATATCAGCATTTGCTCCTATTTCATTGCATAGTAGCACTACACTGTAGGGCTAGAGGATCACAGTGTTACACGATTTCCCTGGAGAAGGATGAGTGGGTTGCGTCTAGTTTTCAACACTACCACACTAGCTGAAAGAATATAATAAAAAATAATTTTCCATTGTTACAGAACTAGCAAATGGAAACATGCAAACCTATAAGAGGGTTGTTCTTGTTAGTAAGTCTACCATTTTCCTTTGGTTCTCAGGTTCCCTCCTGTGTTAGAATGTAGGAGCAAGGAGAAACTTGACTCTGTACTAATTCTCTTATATTGAGTACATGTTGAGGCTCCGTAACATTTTGCTATGTGTTTCTACAGTCTTTCCTCTCTGAGAGGCTTCCCACATAGCTCAGTTGTTTAAAGGGCCTCTTGGGCAAATGCAGTCAGGCGCATAGGACTGCAGTTTCATTCCCAGCTCCAGAAACCTACACCAGTCCTGCCCTTAAGGAAGCCTGAAGTAGCCAAAAAAAAATCTCTCCTCTCCATGTGGTCAATTCTGGTGTTTCTTACTTTGAAATATATCAGTTCTTAGAAATACACCCTAGTATGAAGTCATTTAACTTGATCTCTTTAAAGGCACTGTATCCCAATAGTCATATGAAGTGGTAATCCTTCAATGTATAAGATTTGAGGCACATAATGCCATCCATAACAGTCTTGGTAGAACAATTAGACTAGTACATCTTGTGCAGAATCAGATATATGATACTGAAAGGAAAAATTAAACTGCAGTTTTTGATTTTGTGAATTATGAGCAGCTAAAAATTGGGAAAATACCAGCCCAGAAGAATATAAAGTGAGAATTTAATTAGAATAAAGATGGTATCCTAAGAAACTCTAATTTTTTGGGGGGTAACATAAAAGAAGAGATAGTGAAAGAGAGTGAGTGGCTGTAGGAAAATTAAGATAATGTGATTTTAGGAATTTTAAGACTGATGGAATTTTCAAGAGTTTTAAGTACTACAGAGAAGATGAATATAATGAGAAATGAATATTCCACTTAGTTTGGTCATTTAGAAAACTTTAATTGTCTTAGCAAATGCACTATCAATAGAATCTTCAGATAATATGCAGAAGTATTGAACAGAGGACTGAACAGTATATAAGGATGTGAGATCTATAAATATAGACTTCCCTGTCAGGACTTTTGGGAAAGAAAGCAAAAAAGACAGATGGAAAGCAGCTTGAAGAAAACTTTGACAGAAGGTAAGTTGATCTGGCCCATAAAAGCTAGTTCAGATTTACTATGAAGGTCAGAACTCAACTTAAGGTTATTTTTCCTTAGGATTTCTATCCAGCCTGTAAATAGCAGTACCACATATACATGTATAAGTTCAAAAATTTAATGAATGACTGTGATTTCTTTACCCCATATCTATTGATACACTTGACATAGAGTGGAACAGCTTGCCAGACAGGAGCCTCCCA
>NW_004524682.1:2966514-2986674 GCF_000260255.1 Octodon degus
GATCCTGCCACATTGCTCTGTCTAGGGTTGGGCTCACCATGGACTGAGCCCACTGAAGCCATAAGCCAAACAAACACCTCCCTTGGGGTATTTTGTCCTAGTGAACAAATGGACAAAATAGAATCCAGCAATCACATGGACAATTGAATCTGTAAGTGGAGTTAAAAGACAGGAGCAGTTGGTGAAAGTAAACCCAGAATTCAAACAGAAAGAGTAGTTGAAAGACCCTCTGTTGTGTTGTCCTCACTTTCTCAAGTAGGATGTGGCAAATCATGTCCTGAGACAGACTTAAGGCACCATAAATGAGGCACTCATGGAAACTGGAGACCTTTTAAAGACACAGTTCTCAAGTTAACAAGGAAGAGAAACAGTGCAAAGACAAAATCAAATCCAAAATATTATAGAGAAATAGAGAGAATTCTTAATTTCTAATCCTAACCATGTCAGTCTTTTAATTTTGCCAAACTGCTAGCACCCAGGTCTGAAGCCACGTTCCCCAGAAAGCCTGCACTTATTTGTACAGTCTCTTGAAATTACTCTGTAGTTCAGTGCTCTTGCAGTAACACTGTTTCGACAAAATTGAAAGTTGAGTAATTGGTGATGGGGTTAGACATCATCCAGAAAAAGTGAGTTGCTGTGAACTGGCGTTGTATAAATTTAGCTGATTACATAAAAATCCATGCAAACAGAATGCTTCAGATTTTGAAGGTCTGGAAATTAATAGGGTGGTATTTTTCATCATCTCTACTTTATAGTTATCAAAATCTCTTGTTGTATAGTTCTGCTGCCTTGAATTGAAATAAATTGTTCATACTTATGTCAACAAAACCTGCATCTCCCTTGTTGCTGCCCAGAATCAGTGAGGTCAAGCATACTGTCTGCCATACTCCTTTTTCTCTGCTCTACGAAGGCTGTGCAACTTCCTCATCAAGCTCTCCCTGGAGGGCAGCATCAGTCCCTCTCACAGGGCTGCCTGCCGCAGTACAGTACACAGCGCAGGAAGATGAGGTGACAAGTGGAAACACATCTTAAACAATGAAAGGGGTCACTGTGTTTTAGAGAAAGAGATGTTGATAGCAAAATGGACCTGGAATCTGAGGATTTGATCATGTTTATCACTTTACTCTGAGAAGGATAATGAATAAGCCATATCACAAATTTCTGTGTTTGACAAAGATCCTCAGTGGAAATAACTTTAAAGTTTTAGCCTTTCAGTCCTTTGAAGACAGGCTACTTCATTTACATAGCATAACATATAAACACTATTACATAGTTATTATTTTGAGGAGGAGGGAGCCTTTAGTTTTAAATGAACCCTAACACTAGGAAGAAGACTAACATTTAATATGTAATTATTCATCTAAGCTAAATATGAAGTTGAGTAAAAACATTAAAAATAATGAATTCTGTAAAACTTTCCTATTCGCTCTGTCAAAACCCTTGATCTTCTTGCTTTGAGCGTGCGCACATTAATATTTAACCTTTCCTTGTATAAAAGTTTTACATTTGAAGCGTATATTCTAAAACATTCAAAGTTGTTCAGTAGATAAGTGACAATTTTATGGGGCTTTGAAATTTCCACTTTTTGTTCTTCTGCATGCCCTAGCGTTACTGCAAGAGAAGTAGGTTACCAGTAAAAATAAAATAGTAAATGAACAAAGGGCTAGAACAATATAAGACAGGTAGTTTACGCACGCCACTACTAAACTCATTTTAAATCTTTCCCTCGCTGCACACTACATCAATTCAAACTCTTCTACTCCAGTCCACCTCTCCTCTCCCGCCAGTGTCTCTCCCGTTCCTGGCTGCCACCCCCTGCTTCGCTCCATGCGCGGAGTGCCAGCCTTCACTACCCCTCTTAGCCAAGTCAGGAAGCCCCTTGCCTTGGCCTTTCATAATCGTCATTCTTCATCTTCAAACTGACTGGTGTCTCCCAGAACACCTCTCTCTTCCCCAAAACCTTTTGTTGTTTCTTCACAGATAGTTAGGTCTGTGTTACTGAACGCCTCTCAGGCGAATATGTACCATTAAAGCTATGCTGGATTCTTCGGTTGCAATTTTCAAAGGGATTCTCTTTGTTAGAAGTCTTCCCTTAAATGCAAGGTTAGCTGCTCCCCAGCAGGGTCCAATTGCCGGGCACGGATCTCCTCGGGTACATGCAGTTTTGCATGGTGCTTTTCATTACACTGGCATTGCTTGAGTACTTCCCACCAAATGTTCCTTGGATCCCCCCTAGTCACAGTGCTGTCTTACCATCTTCTGGACTGCTGGCCTGATTACTGAAACTCCGTCCCTAAGTTTTGCTGGTTCAGTTTTCCTTCTATAAACTTCCTTACATAAGAATAATAGTCTCAGAAGAGAAGAGTAATAACAGGCAAATCCTGCTTATAGGTGACCTCCTAGTTTGTCTTTATATTTAGAAGTGTTTCATAGATTGTGGCTAGTAAAATTCCTCTATTTCATATTCTCTGAGGTAATAATGGGAATATTTAATCAAAAAGTAGAATCCTTGCCGGGCATAGTGGCATACAGCTGTAATCCCAGCTCTCAGGGGCTGAGGCAGAAGGATCATCAGGAGTTGGTGGCCAGTTTAGACTACGCAGTGACTTCAAGGCCACCTGGAGCTTCATAGAGCAGTGTAGACATGCAGGCAGTGGTACTTGCCTGCAATCCCAATCCCAGAAGGGCTGAGATAGGAGGATCTCAAGTTTGAGTCTAACCTCGGCAATTTACAAAATAACAAAACCCTGTTCCAAATTTAAACATTCGTTAAACACACACACACACACACACACACACACACACACAAATAGAAATGCTGTGGATATAATGAAATACTTCCTGGTTCATACCTAATACAAAAAAGAAAAAAAAAACCTCAATAACATAGAATAATACATGTATATATGCAGGATGGTTTGTACAACTTTACTGTGGATTTTCTGCTGCTCTGTGGAAAGAAGCAGTTGGTGCTTAATTGGTTTTATCTTTTTTTTTCAATTCTTTGACCTTTTTCTCTTTTCAATATCTTCTATATTTCTTTTTTCTTTCTTCCAATTTTGTATGCATATATCTGGTAATATGAATAATGAATTTGAAAACAACACCATGCAATACAATAAATACAATGAAATTCATACTATTTTGTTTAGTGAAGTTCTGTATCATTTGTGATTTTTAATATTATTTTATACTCTCTTTAAAAATAATTAAAATATTCTAATTGATCATGAAGATGATTGTCATTAAGGAAATGAAATAATTAGTGTGCACCAAAAATTTTAAGTACAGCTTTTGACGAGGTTATAACCTGGTTGGACATTAAATAAATTACCAACAGTTATAAGAACAGGGTAAACAAAAGAAATAAAGGAAACACCTTTGAGCTCAGATGCAGTTGAATCAGAACATTATGTTTTGTTCCTTGCATATGCTCACTGATGTGTGTCTCAACATGGTTTGTGGGCACATATTTGTCTGAGAGAGAGCTTGCATGTTTCCCTTCCCTCTTTGATGCTTTATTTTCAATGTGCTTTTGTCTATACAATATAGTGCTATTTTAATAACTCGTTAAGTATGAAATAAAATGCTACCACAATGTGTATGTACCATGAGAGAGGTGTGAGGGATTTTATTCCTAATTTATATATCTGTTTTATGTCTTCAAACAAGAAGAATATCATTAGAACAAAAACCAGTTATTTTTAAGTCCTATTTAAAAAAGACCTCTAAATGTATGTATCCAGAGCAGGGAAATTATAATATCTTTACAGAACAAAATGAGAAAAGAATATCCTCTACGATCTGCATTGTCTGGCATGCATTATATTTAATCCTCCCAGCCCAAGTTGGCATTTCTTTGTGCCCATGTCTAAATTGTGTGGCATCTGCATAAGCTCAAGTGATTTATCCTTTTAAAAAGTTATTTTATTTAAACGTGTGCATAAATTTCAAAGCATGACAATCCATTATTTAGGACCCTCCCTTCTGATGAAATCCTCTTTTTAGGAGACTGTGAATACTTCTTCAAAACATTCTTCAACATAAAACAAGATGAAAGTGACCGGATATCTTCTAGATGAATAGGAAGGAAGATTTCCTTTCATCTCCTATCTAATATTTTCAATAGCTTCTTAGTATCTCAAATATATGTTGTGCTACTTCAACTATATAGTTATGTGAAGGACCTAACATAACAAATAACCTTATTTTTCTCAAAGTTTAGGAGGATGCCATCAGGATGTAATGAGAATGTTTTGTTTTGGTTTTATTTATTTATTTGTTTTGCTTTCTGTTTTAGACCTAACAATGATGGAGTGCTTTTATTGTTTCTTTTCTTTTCATTGGAAAATAAAAGCCTTCTTTACTTAAAATACATATCTTTTTTTAACGAAGGAGATATAGCACTTTTCCACATATCAATCATGCTACAAAAATTACCTTGGATTGCTAGAATAGTTGTTCCTTCAAGTAAGGAAAATCACCTGTCACAACTGTCAGAGAACTTAGAGTGGTGAGGTCACAGCAATGCATTTTACTTATAAGGTAAACTGTCGGTATCAATGAAGAGAAGTTTTCACATTGCTGAAAAACTTTAATGACAACTGCTTGCTGTTTTGATCACACCAGAGAAACCATTCAGGGTGTGCACAATCGGGATGCAGCACATAGTATACTCTGCCCAGTCCCACTTAGGGTTGTGGGCAGTTGGCTGGGGCAATCCTCGAGAGCCTGCACTGGCACTGATGGCCTTGGTGTGCCTGAGCGCGAGGACGGCTGTCCTGCCTAAGCTGCAAGAGGCAGACAGGAACTCCACCTCTGTCCAGCCCCGTGCACAGATGCCACGCTAGGCAAGAGACTTCAGGTCTGCCGTCCACACCTGTGAAATAGACATTATGATAAACTTGTTTTGAGCGTTGAGAGAATTAAATATCAGAATAGAAATGAAATGTTTACATAGTCCTTGTTATTAATATACATTTAGTAATTGATAGCTTTACTGTTTATTGTTAAAACAAAGCCTAAGCTCATTTAATATTTCAGAAAGTAGTGTTTTCCCAAGACATAGCACTGAAATCTCCACTATGCTATTGCACAACATCACTGGACCACTACCGGATTACTCAGTGGACCAAATTAGCTTAGAGTATTAACAAACTATGTTTAGAATAGCACAATGGAGCGCCACTGAAACAAAACAAAACATGAAATGGCAGACCTGTTTTGCCTTTTTAAAATGTAAGTTTTATGTTATAGTTAAGGAATAAAAATGTAACTTATTTTACTGAAATTTACAGAAGGCAAAAACATAATTTGAATCATTTGTAGCATTTAAGGAGCTTAGCTTTGAGTAAAATTAGAAGGCCGTAGACCCAAAAACATATCCTGTGAGTCCAAAGGATAAGTTCAAATCAGATAGGAATCTCTAGTCTCTAGTAGTTAGCTCCTTTGTGAAGGGAGTGAAGGCCACAGTCGTGCAACAGTCACTCCAGTGTCCAAACCACGCTGCGCGCACAGTGCCTTCTGTTAACCACTGGCAGACACGATCCAGTTCTCTCTTAAGTGAGCATTGCTTCATTCTCAGTACGTTGTTCTTTTTTTTGTCTCAAGTTCAAGAACTTTTGGGTAGAGCCTCGATCTCTATCGAGTATATGTAAAAAAACTTTACTATTTACCAGTCATTCATGGCTTAGTACTGCCAGAGCCATTACCATTGACCATGCAGAATGAGAGCACACGCATGGGTAATCCAAGCCTCGGAAACAGATTCTTCTGGTAGGGACACTGAACAAAGCTCCCAAAGCAGAAAGGAAGGAGACTAAAGTATTTTTTAAATGATACTATGAGCAAACACTGCTACTGTCTTTAGTCATCCCCACCAACATTTGCTCAGGGCCTTTACTTTCTGACCTTTGTGGTTATATTTCCCATGAGGCATATATGTGTCAAATATATATGGCATGTCAAATATAGATGTATATCAAATATATATATATATATGAAAATGAACATCATTTTCATATATATATATATATGAAAATGAACATCATTTTCAAAAAGGCTTTGTGTGTTTACATATTGAGCATCAAATTTTCATCTTCACATTTTTGAATGAAAAACATATTTTCAAATATTTACTTTTCTTGAAAGAGAAAGAAGAAATCAAGAACATAGCTGCCATCAAGTAGGAAGAAATCATTCTCTCTTCAGGTTTTGAGAAGCAGAAATGATTCCAAGAAACAGTAGGTCAGTTGCTTACCTGCATGCTTTCTGGAAGAATAAGCTTCTCCACACTAAAAGGTTTTAACCTGGCTTAGGGATGTCTGGTTGGAAATTTAAAATGAGACAAATTAGAAGAATCAAATTCCTGTAAGGGATCCTCCAGTCATTGCAAGAGACTTTTGTAGGAGTCTGCATGCTACTTCCCCAACGTGATCTACCGAGATATCAGAAACTCTTGCATGTATACAGGTAAAGTAGTTCAGCTGAAGAACAGGTCTCCACTGCTTTGCTGTTCAGATAGAGTTGCTCCCATCTCTTGCAGCAGGAATTCTCTGTGTTCACCCTTTGCCTCTGTGCTGCTCTGAAGCTTCTTCCAAGTTTTCTTGTCTTTCTCAATGAAGGTATTTCTATGCATCTTCAGGATTTTATATTGGTATTATACATAATTACTTCAGGATAGAAGCTGGTTTCATTTCCAAGTTCTTTTAAAACATGTTTTAATTCCTAAATGAACAAATTGTCCAATTTAACTTTTTCATTAAAATTAAGCTTTTGTTAAGGTCGTGTTTGCCTCTTGCAATGGTGTGTTGAGTCGCCAAGTAATTGAGGTGATTTTAATTTTCTTTTCACATTATTGTTTATAATTAAAATTGATATTCAGTGAATATAGAAAAAGATGATCCTGGCATTGCATTTTTAGTTGACGTGTGGTATGAGTGTAGCATACGGTTTTACGTGATACAATTTTCTGCTTAGGTAAGGGACACAGCTTTACGGAAAGGACATAGAGTAGAATGTCTTAGGATTAGGAGATGATGGAGCAAAGTGAGCCAAAGCAGGGATTGCAGGCTGACTAACTATCAGCGACGGCTAGAAGTTGTCTGCACCTTAAGGGACAAGTTGCAGCCACACAAATTACCGCTAGGATGTGATGTTTCACTTCATATTAAGTTGCTCTCGGGAGAACAGAAGTAGACTGCAGGATAAAATTTGAATGTGTCAGTTAATGTCTTTCAGTGTAAGCCACTGATGACATGATTTGGCAAGATTAAGGTTTTTCTTTCCATTATTACTAATTAAAGGAAACACACACAATTTCAGTTTTAGTTTGGTATGTGGTTAGAGATGTGAGACCTGCTTCAGTCTTCTGCAAACAGATAACCACTTTCCCCAGGAGTATTTGTTAAATTGGCTATCTTTCCTCCATCATATTCTTTTTTTTTCCTGTTTTTGATATTTCTATAAAGAGATGTTTAGGAAAGAAAAATGTGATGTAAATCATTAATGCATTTCACTTAACCACCGCTCTAGGCAGGGGAACTAATTACTTGAGCCCAGCCTAGACTTCATGAGCGCAGTGACACGCTTCGCTTCAAAATATTTTGCCAATAATTCCTTCTCCTCATTCTTCCCTGAACTCATTCTAACAGGCTTTTTATCCTCACTACACTATGAACTGTTCTCGTGAAGGTTGTCAATGACCTTCATATTGTAATTCTGATAGTTAATTCTCCACCCTCATTTTACTTTGTCTAGTGGGAATATGAAATTGTCAATCTCTCTATGGAAGATGTTTCTCACTTAACTTTCTTGACACAATATCTCTAGTCAAATGATGTATCTCAATCTTTCCAGCTGTTTCTTCCCACATCCCTAATCTTCAAAAGTTTTGCCCTAAGGCTCAATTCCTAGAAAACTTTCATTTTCTCTCCTCCTTCCCTTGGAGATCACATCTGGTCTCATGGGCTTACAGGCCATCAAAATGCTAATGATGTCTGCATTTGCAGCTAACCCTCTTTGCCATAATCCAGAATTTGTAAATCCAACTAACTGCTTGCTTTTTGCAATTTTATGGCTAATAAATAACTTATGTTTAATATGTCTAAATCTGACTCATTTATCTTTCCTATATGACCTATTCCTCTTGCAGTGTACAGAAATCAACAACTGTTGAGTAATGTTTCCAGTTGGAGTCCTCCTTTTATTTATCTAAGAACTCATATTGAACCACCAAGAGATTCCAGTATCTCTATGTTCAAATGCTATTAGCTGAACTCTCTCGCTTTCAATCTGTGTAAGTATTCGAAGACATGCCAGCTTTTCCAGGGTTATTTTTACTGTCCCTGAAGGTGATCCTCACAAACTTTTGCCCCTCCATAAACTCATGCTGAATCTCCATGGTTTTCCTTAAAAATGAGTCATGTTATTTTCTTAAGCATTTTAGGATTTATTATATAGTTAATTACTTGAGCTTCTTCTGCTTTCCTGATCTTAAGCATTGATAGCCATGAACCTTCCTCTTAGGACTGTATTTATTATTTCTCAGAGGTTGTGGTGTACTGCATAGGTATCGTCATTAACTTCCAGAAATTTCTAATTCATCCTTTGACTTCTTCTGTGATCCATTAGTTATTCAGAAACATGCTGTCATATTCTAGGTACTTCAAATTTTTCAGTGATTTTTTTCTGTTGTTGATTTTTATGTTTATTGCTCACTGATCTGACAGAAGATACATGGTGATTTCAAATATTTTATACTTATTGAAACAGGCTTTATGGACCAGTATTGTGGGGAAAGTACCCTACCATGCATATAGGAATATATAGTCCTTTTTAGCAGGTTGGGATTTTCTGGAGATATCCACTAAATACACATGTTCAAGTGTTTAGCTCAATTCTGGTATTTCATTATTGACTTTTGTTTAATTAAACTATCTCTTTGCAGCCAAACAAGGGAAATAAATAAAAGTAATATGAACATGAAAAAAGCATTCAAATTATCATTATTTGCACAAAGTATGATACTCTACATAGACAACCCGTAGAATTCCACCAAAAGCTCTTAGAATTAATAACCAATATTAGCAATGCAGGAGATAGAAATTCAATAGCATTTTTTAAACCAATAACAAATTTAATGGAAAAGGAACTATGAAAATAATAACATGATTGGCAACATAAAAAAATGAAATACCTAGGACCTAACCTAATCATGGAAGAGAAAAACATCTAAAAGGAAAATTTCAGTTCTCTGAAAAAGGAAATTCAAAAATCATAAAATGGAAAGATGTCACCTACTCCTACATAGGCAGAACCAACACTGTCAAAATGACCATACTCCAGTACTGTTACACAGATTTAATGCAACCCCATCAAAATACCAATAAAGTTCTTCATAGATCTAGAGAAAACAATCCTTAAATTCATATGGAATCAAAAGAGACCCAGAACAGTGAAAGAAGTCTTGGGCCACAGGAGCAAAACAAGAGGTATCAGAATAGTTGACTTCAAACAGTGCCACAAAGCAATGGTGACAGAAGCAGCTTGGTGGTGGCACAGAAACAAGCGTGTGGATCAGTGGAATAGAATAGAAGAGGCAGAAGCACCCACATGGACACACTTGGTTACTTCGTCTTTGACAGAGAGCTTAAAGCAATATGATGAAGGAAAGGTAGCCAGTTTAACAAATGCTCCTGGGAAAAGTGGTCCTCTGTCTGCAGAAGATTGAAGCAGGACCCATACCTCTAACCATGTACTAAACTAAAATGAAAATGGATCAAAGATCTAAATAATTAGAACAGAAAATTGAACCTATTGGGAGACAGAATAGGTTAAAAAAAGGGCTTTAAAAAAAGAACTCCAATGGCACAAGAGATATCAGAAAAAAATATCAACAAATACAATTTCTTCCTTTTTTCTTTTTCTTTTCCTTTTTTTTTTTTTTTTTTTTTTTTTAGGGAAGGGTCTATAGGTTGCTCAGGGTCTCACTGCATAGATCAGACTCACAGTGATCTGTCTGTTTACAGCCTCCCAAGAGCTGGGATTACAGGCATGTACCACCACAGCCAGTCGCAATTGACATCTCAGCTCCCCTGGGACGGGGCCAGCATGGAAGGCCCTGGGATCAAGCCCATGGCCCCTGAGCCTGCTTGTAGGTGTTTTAATCTTCTGAGCTATTTGGCCAGCCCTGGAATTTCATCTAATTAAAAACTTCTGAACATCAAAGGTATCAATTAGAAAACTGAAGAGACAAGCTACAGAATGATAAAAATAAAAGGTATTCCTCAAACTAGCATCAGAGGTACTCAAAAATTTAAACCACATAAAAAAAAAGGACCAAATTAATTGAAAGTGGCATGCGAAATGAAAAGATAACCTCTCAGAAGAACAAAAAGCCAATGAATATATGAAAAATTGCTCACTATCTCTGTTCTTTAGACAAATGGAAATTAAAAACATGCAAAGAGTACATTTTATATTGAACAGTGCAATCTCCAAGAAGTCAAAGATTAACAAATGTTGGTGTGTCAGTCATGAAACTGTTGTACATCTTGTACATTGTTGGTGGTAATGCAAAGTGGTATATCCATTATAGATATCAGTATGGAGATTTCTCACAGAACACAATTTAGAATTTCCATATGACTCAGCTATCCTACGTATCTTTACAGAAGCTTTAACGGCATCATATTACGGTGAAACATGCAAACTAATATTTATAGCAGTATAACCCATGTTAGCTAACTACTGGAATCCAGTTGTTATACCCATCAATAGATGAATAGATCAAGAAATTGTGCTACCTATCCATAACGGAATACTACTTTTTTATAAAGAAGAAACTGAGATATTTGTAGGAAAATGGATGCATGTGGAAACTATAGTTTTCAGTGAGAGAAAATCAGGCACATAAGCTTACATACTGTATTTCTCATTTGAGTAAGTCAAAGTACTAAGAGTGTATTAAAACTTGTGTAGAAAGAAACAAATAATTAGATCTCTTAAAAATAGGAAAGGGCCAGGAGTTAGACCCTGAGTGGAGAAGGGAAGGGAAAAGGGAAAGAGAAATAAGTAGAAGCATAATATATTCTATAAAGGAAACTAATCACTTGAAGCTCTCTCACTTATTTCAGAGGAATAATTGAAGTTCGGTTTACTGACATATTTCCAAAGGCATGAGCAGTGCCAGAATCTAGTGGGAAGTCACTAGGCATTTAGTGAATAAGCTCAGGATGAATAAACAGATTCCCATCTCATTGAAAGTGAAAAGCAGAATCAGTGCTGTGGGGTACGAGATTTCAGTCTTGTGTCCCATATTTCCCTGTCCTCTCTAATCTCCTCTTCTTCTCCTTCCTCTTGCATGGACAGAGTATTCCCCAAATCTGCCAGGAACACTCGACCTTATGAGTGAGGATTAGCTATTCTTCCTATCGGAAATTCTCGTCCACCAGGTGCCTGCACCAACGCATCTTAACTATTTGCTTTGCGATAGACTTTCAAAGTCCTTTAGTTTTTACTTTAACTGGTACATTCCCTTCTTTCGAATTGTTTTATGCTATTTGGTATAACATTGTGGTTGTTTACCTTGATCTATTTTTAAACAAAATCGTCCACAGAAATTTCCCAATAGTAATGCTAAGACAGTGGGCTATTCCACTTCAGATGTTCATTTCTTTTCTCCCAAAGTCTAAAACAGTATTGTCTGACGTATACGAAGCTCCCACTAAGCGTGTGTTGATCTGATGAGCAAATCAAAAAATACTAAGAGGAAGGTCTGGTTTGGGTCAGTGAGGAGCAGCAGTGAGAAATAAATTAGGAGAAGAAATGGAATTAAATGCACTCAGATATCAGTCCAAGCATTGCCAATAATGAGCCATACAATCTTAAAATGCTTATTGTATTTTCTAAATTTCAATTCCCCCATCTCTAGAAAAAAGGAGTGTGAGGACCGATAAGATGCTTGAGCACTATGACTTTTTTTTTTTTTTTTTTTTTTTAACTATAGTTTCCTTTTAGATTCTAGACACCATTTTCGGCTGTTATTTATAAAAAGGATAATTTTAATCACTTAAACCATTTATGCTTACTGTATAATTAAGCTGGCATTTGTAAGGACGAAACACAATGCAGCATTTTCCATTTTTTCCCATATATAATCAATTAGGAAAAATAAATTTAAAAATTTTTCTGTTCAACTTCCCAAACTAACAATGACATGAAGAAGAAAAATACAACTGCTTATAAACATGCATCTGAAATTTATCAGAAAAAATGTATTTAAGGCAATTTCTCTTCTAGGCATTTTTTCCCCAGCTGGCCTAAGCACATACATCATCATGGCTTCTAAATCTTAATTTACAGAGAGAAAATATGGTAGTTTTATAGGCCCCTGACCATTAAGAAATCACTGGTTGTAAGGCCTGTCACCTCAGAAACTAATCAAAAGGTGACACATTCTGTTAACTTCTCATTATACATTCATAACTTCATCTTTCAGCTCAGTGTCATAAAGAATTTATGTAGGACATTAATCATGCAAACCACTAAACTGTTCTCATTGCAGTGATAATTGTTTACTCCTATAAATGGTTTGTGTAGAGTTTCAACAATTCAGCTGAATAAAATGAGTCTTCCATCATCATGAGTTGAGAAAATTAACCTCCAGATAAAAGAAACAACAAAATGAACGTATAATATGATTAGTAAAAAAAAATAAAAATTTGTAGTGCTTGCTCTTCCTTTTTTAATGACAAGGCCCAATGACATTGAAGATGATTCTGTGAATTCTAGGAAAAGATATCTTAAAAAAAAAAAAGAAAACCCTTAAAACATTTTGATTAAGTGTAATCAATAAACATTTAAACCTTATTCCACCCAATATCCACATAATGTTAACTCTGAAATCAGGTAAATCTCCTCCAAGGGAAATTCAGTACACCTTGTTAGTCAATGATGTTAGAATTAATCAAAGGGATGTCAGTCATGTGCTGGGGACAAAAGAGAAAGATTTCTTTTTTTAGTATGAGCTTGTGAAATGTGAGTGAGAACTTCAAGTTTGGTGTGATCTGAGTTGGTTTTATAACCGCGTGATCCACACCTAAGTTCCTCCTTTCTCACACTTCCTCTGTAAAAATAGAGAACTAGACCCAACCATCTTGTGGAAATGCTCTCACACCAAGCTTTTACAATTCCTTAAAGAAATTCAGCTAATGAAGAACTTGTGGGGTTTTTTTTCAAGTAATGATCTGAATGATTTGTCATCTGCTTTTAGATTCCCCTGTTGTCTACTGCATAAAATAAGAGTAAGATCAATCCGAGACAGCCTTTCCGCCTAAGGGTGCTGTAACTAATGGCACTGTCTGTTCCAGCTTTCCAAATGGAACCCTACTGTATATATTTTTTCCTCTGGTAAAGTGTCTACTTTATGACCATAATAAATAGCAATCGCCCTTTAATGGCAAGTGTAGCTGTGACCATTATGGCCCAATTTAAGTGCTTAAAAACACTAATGGGAGTGATACAGTGTTAATTATACTGAGGATATGAAGGCAGTACACAAGAACTCCTGCAAAATTAAGTAAAACCCTGGCTAATTCTAATTACAGTCTGTGTGGAAGAGATAAGAGAAACCAAGCACCCTTTCCATTGCATTTCTAATAACAATATAATTTGCCCACATTGCTTGACCAAATACTTTAAATGACTCAGAAAAGTGGGATCTAAATCCTTTTTTCTGTTTGAGAAAATGGATGAACTATTTGTATAGGAAATATATATTTACTTGAAACAATGCATTTTTCCTTGCCTCCAAATATAAAGTAATCAACTTATGAAGATCTCATTCATTAAAATAGGAGATATAAATTATTATCATGAGAGTTTTACTTTTGTAAAAACATGCTCTATAAACTCAATTAGTAGAGATATTCTTTTTTTTTTTTTTTTTTTTTAACGGGGATTGAACTCAGGACCCCGTACTTGCCAGGCAAGCACTTATTCTACTGAGCTATTTCTCTGGCCCCTCATACAGATATTCTTGAAAGATAAAACAGTGAAGGTAATCTTTTACTTGATCATCTGTGGAAAATTTAGAACGCATTGTACAGTAGTTTTTCAAGTAATTTCTCAGGTCATCCTTCATCGTTTTGATCTCTTTCTCCTTTTTATTTTGTCCATTTAATTAATACCTACTATGCATTAGTACTGGCCATTAAAAAGTGGAAACATGAGCCTATGGCACTCAAAGTGTTTATGATTTTCCAGAGAAAGAATTTGAAACAACAGTTAATTTTTCTATTTCAGTATGTGTTACTGAATACATATTTTTCTCTGTATCTTCAAGAATTTTTTTAGTGAAGTTTGCTACTTTTCATATTAGGAATTGGTGTATTTACATCCCTGACTGTGAAATAGAAAATAAGTTATTGATTTATTTGATTTTACTAATTTTTTTACAAATAAGACAAGTTTAGGTTTTCATGACAACACTCTCTTGGAAAGTCTGGAACATTTTGGAGCACTGCCACTTGAAAAATGAGGCAAATGCCATCTCATGAATAATGACAGTACCTGTGGAAGATGCTACATTCTAAAATACACATATTGAGACTAGGCGTGGTGGCATGCAGCTGTAATCCCAGTGCTGGAGAGGCTGTTAACAGGAAGATCTCTATGAGTATGAGCTGTGTAGTGAGATCTTGTACCAAATATATAAATAAATAAATAAATAAATAAATAAATAAATAACACACATTAGTTTAATGGATCATAAGCCATGTCTACAAGTATGAGGATAAAAGAAAGCCACTTGTTTTTAAAAAGAAAGACAATACCATTGTCTTTCTGAAATCATTGAATTTCTTGAAATGTGTCTCATAATCTCTAAATTGTAGGTATTATGGGTTAACCCAAATAGTTACAACAAGTTTATGATTATTTAAAAGTTGTCATCTTCACTTTAAACCAGTGGTTGCTGTAACTGTTTTTTTAACTTGTCAATGTAGGTAGCGTCAAGTGACCATCGAGGCAGATGGCAAACATTTTTATGAAGTATACAAAATACCCAGTGAGATAGCTCCGTGGGCTAAGCATCTGCTTAGGCAAGAGCAGGGACCAGGGTCACTTCCCAGCCCCACATGCTGTGCCAGCCCTGCCCCTGGGCGTGACTGAGCCGGCCACCGAGACCTCGCTGTCACTTAAGCAGCCCCACATTCACAGCATTAGGATAGTTTCCATGGCACGTAATCTGTGCTCACTGTGAAGCAGGTTTTATCATTATGGCTAAGTATATGCTTCCCAAATTTAGGGTATTTTGGATATGGTACAGTGTCTAACTACACAGCTTGGACTCACAGTGATCCTCCTGTTTTCAGCCGCCCCAGCGCTGGGATTACAGGCGTGCACCAGCACACCTGGTCTCATTGGCAGCTCAGTGCACCCCGGGGCAGGGCTGGCATGGCATCTGGTCCCCTGGGGATTGATCCCTGGTCCCTGCTCTTTCCTAAGCAGGTGCTTAGCCCACTGAGCTATCTTGCGGGCCCCAGGATATTTTGTATACTTCATGTGTCCGAGGTATATTGATCGTCCTCCTTTCCTGCTGCCAAGGCAAGTGAAATATAATAGGGTGCATACACAAATCTAAAGGTTTTATAACCCTTATTGAGGATCACTTTCTGAAATTTCTTTGTGGTTTTTATCTTTTAAAAAGTAAACTCTAAAGTGGATGTGGTGACACATGACTATAACCCAGCTATGTGGGAACCCAAGGCAGGAGGATGGCAAATCCCATGCCAGTCTGTGAAATTTAGCAAGACCCTGTATCAAAGTAAAAACAAAACAAAAAGAAAAATAATTAAGATATTAGGCTGTATTAGAGTCCTAATTAACACAAAGTAGGTCTTAGATTCAATACTCAACATCTCTCTGTGTCTCTTTCTCTCTCTCTTTCTCTCTCTCTCTCTCTCTCTCTCTCTCTCTCTCTCACACACACACACACACACACACACACAAACACACACACAGGCTGATTATCAATACTTTATTTAATTTATTTTTTATGACTTTAGGACAGGATCTACAGGGTATATAGGGTCTTACTACACAGATCGGACTCATAGAAATCCTCCTGTTTTCAGCCTCCCAAGACCTGGGATTACAGGCACACGCCCCCACGCCCAGTCTCAATCACAGTCTCAGCGTGCCCCATGGGTAGGGTCGCACAGCATGCCAGAGATCAAATCCCGGTCCCTGCGTCTGCCTAAGCAGGTGCTTTAATCTGCTGAACTATGTGGCCAGCCCAGCAACACTTTAAGCCTACATGGTACTTAAAATATTTGTGAGAGCTTTCCTTGGCATGTGAAGATCTACACACTCAGATGCGTGCATGTGCATAGCACACAAGCATACTAGGATACAGTAGACACACTAACAGTGTTATCTTCAGCCTCACTGAAGGCTGGCACTCAGGGTCTCCTACTTCCTGGTGATGTAAAATTGCTACTGATTACATTTCTTCTGAAATTTGCTCATTTTTTCCTCATGGTAAATCTCATCATTGTAACCACCCATCCTATATTTTTTAAGCCTTTCTAATAAGTATAACATTTTCTATTTAACATTGTCAGTATTACTCACTCAGATCATTTATTCTTCTATTAAATAGTTATTAAATAGGAGCATGTATTCTATCATTATAAAAGAGAACTACATATAAAGAAGACAATGGCAATGTATAAAGAAAAGTGCTGCCCTTTAGAGGTTGTGTTCTGCAGAGATCAACAAAGGTGAACCCTCAGAGGGCACCGCTGGGGCCTGCTGACACCTTCCCGGGTGGGTTCTAGGGCGAGGTCCTTGGTCATGGGCTCATGCCTTCGAAGGTTGGTTTCTGTTTCACTGGGCAGAAGCCAAGCAGCTCAGCCTCTACCACCATGATGTGTTTCCTCATCACTGGCACCAAAACAAGGTACAGACTGTTTTGGAACTGAAATTTGGAGCCAAAAAAGAAGTCTTTTGTCTTTATAAATGTGTCATGGAAGGTGCGTGCATGTGTTCTGAGAAGCAGAATAATGCAGGGACGTGGTGAGTGGACGTGGAAGTGACTTAGGGAGGTATGGCTTGGGGACAGCAGAAACCCGTACCGATAGAGCTCTACGACGAAGAGCTGATGGTCAACGAGAGAAGCTTGGCATGAGCTGAGGAATTTGTCAGTGGGTAAGACCACGTGTGATCTTACATTATGCCTTTCATTTCCATAGTGCTAAAGTTCTATTTAAAGTTTAAAAGAAACTATGTAAAGTGTAAAACAAATAATTCAATATCTCTGCAGTGAATCACAAATGAAAAGAACATTGGAGGAGGGTCTAAATAACAGGGGGAACAAAGGGTAACGATAAAGCTAACAGTACAGAGTGGTTCAAAAGCCTAGTCTTTATTCTGTAATCCAGTGGTACTCACCAACAATAAATTCTAGAAACAATGTTATTGGTTATTTGGTACACTATCACTTATATAAATATATGTAGCACATACTTTACAATATAATCAGATTAGAGTAGTTTTTAACTTGTAGGTCTTTTTAGAAGCTAGAAAAATTGGGGAGTTTTTGGTGCTGTTCCTCTACAAATGACAAAGAGACAAAATATTACACTAGTATTACTTTTGCATAGGTCCTCAGTATAGCATCTTTTTAAAAGAGTAATTATGCAAAATGAAAGTAATGGTGATCTGAACTCTACTCTTCATTTAGTGTTATCTAGTATAATTCCTATCAGAATAAAACCAGACACAGGTATAGGAGAAGAGAAAGATAATTGTTAATAAAAAACCCACAGTACAAGTAATATATATGATGATGAACTAGCCCAGCAAAATACATACATTACATGAACACTGAGTCACGATAAGTAAGCTGACTAAACATAAAGGTCCTCCTGGATTGGCGATGTCACAGTGACTGTTTGTTTATTTTATCTATTTTAAAGCCACTGCATTGCTGTTCATTAATTTAGAAATTTTGTAAGAACAAGAATGAGCATGAGTGATTGTAGTTTTAAGCCTGAAATTTGATATTTAAAATACATTTATTTATTTATTTTTCTCCATAATTTTATTGAGAAACAAATAGCAATGAGACAGTTTCAAACCAAATTGGTAGGATAGTTTCAATAATTAACACATTGCATACATTCTTCCTAGTGGTTAATTGCTGTACAAGATACGGACATGATATCCTATTTACAAACACTATTAGAACAAATCCATCTATTCATTAAGAGAATGTAACTATATATCTATCCTAACCACTTTGAATACACAGATACAGAATGGACATTCATCTGTATACCCTTTTTGTTAAATTCCATTATTTGAATATTATAGGTATATAAACTCAGCAAAATATTCTAAAAGAGTTCAGTAGCCCATAATAGTATTGGGTCTTCTGCTTGACTGGCAACGTCAGAAATTGTTGACCTGAGTCCCCTATAGCTCAACATAACAGCATGGCTTTAGTAGGAAATACAGTTAATTTTTACCAATACTCTTATTCTCCTTTTTTGGTAAGCTACTTTAATGGATAAATGAAGAGAGACGGAGAGGGTTAGGTAGCCAAATGGGCCAACAGTGGGAATTGGAGAAGAAGCGGTGGTGTGAATAACACTCAGCCTTGGGGTGATTACAAGGTAAATTTCATTTGGCTCTTGAATGCATGCAGTGTGTTGTAGAGCTAGATTTAATTCTCTAATTACTAGATGTTGTACTTCGGCCAATATTGAAATGATTTTTCACTTCCTGATCACATTCCAACTATTGGGGTGAAGAGGGGCCCATAAATATAGTAGATACAGAGAAAAAATAATTTTTGCATATAATCTACAATACAACATGGAATTCTTAGAGCCTTTTGTTCATTATGAAAAATACTGACTTGTTTGTTCAATACTGGTAAATAATTAAACACAATTTAAGAAAAAAATGAAAAACATTAACTTTTTAAGAATACTGTTGCTCAGAATTAAAATAGCTAACCAAGTTGTATACAGATGAACAGTGAGTATAAACTATAATGTCAAATGGCTAATAAAGAATTCACCATTTTTCCTAACCTACAAAATATTAGAAAATAGTTTTATCACATTTCTAAAATGTCAATATAAATAGCAAGCACATGTACATTTGATGGCTAAATAGAAATGCAGATAAGTCAAGGGAGAAAATAAACACATGTATCCTGCTTCTACTTCTCCAGGGTATGTTATCTTTTCTGGTTAGTGCTTAGCTCTATGCATCTTATTGCATTTATTTTTATTTTTATTTTATTTCTAAACAATGTAGATACCACTGTTGTGACTTTCTCCATGAGAAAATTGAAGCTTTCATTGAGAAACTTAAAGCAAAAGGTAGAGAATTAGTGAGTAACAGGTTCGAGTGTATACTCAACTATATCCATTTTCAAAGCTCTGCTCCACTCAGATCTGCACCACTGCCCCTTCCTGTCCCCTGTTCTTGTGTGGTCCTCGGTCTTATCAATGCTGGGAAACTGTGACTGCCAGAATAGGCAGCTACTGCAACAGTACTGAAACAATGCCACAGGCAAAGCAATTACTGTTCAAGTGTCTCTTCATATCAAGCATCTGAACAAAGGAAGGAAGGAAAAAATGAAGACAGGAAGAAAAGCACTAAGTGGGCCTAGAAATCACCGTTGAGAAAGAAGAGGCAGGATGCAATGCTGTTTTATGTGGTTATATTGAGGCTTCACCTTATCAAAGGGGTAGAAAAATCTAGAGCTGAGAGATGACGTTTTTAACCCTGATGATAAAAGATCAGAAAAAGCTTTGTCAAAAGCTAGTAGTGGCTTATTTATTTGATTTGTTGACTAAAGATGTGGATATCTAGCATCCTGCAATGAACAGATATTTTGAGATGGTTTAATGCACATGAATTTTCCATGTAAAAAACAGGAATTGCATTGTCAGCATGGAATAAATGTGTACCTGTACATAGGCTATGCAATCAGTCTGGACCTGAGTTTCCTCCAGAGTAAATGGGATATTAATCTAGATGGCATTTAAATTCCAGTTACAAACCCAATAAACACCTTCATCTGCAAGCTAGTATTTATTATACTATGCCATATTATTTGCCATCATATTGGTCCCTTCT
>NW_004524682.1:2987074-3007065 GCF_000260255.1 Octodon degus
CTTTCTTTTCTGTTCATTCTATATTTCAGCTTTTAAATATGCTTTATGCTGTGTAAAGCAAAGAATATTTCTGTGTTTCTTTCATCAAGTTATATGTTTTTCTTTTGAAGGAAAAACATCTATTTATCTTTCATCCCTATGGCAAAGGACCAAATTTAGCTTGTGATTAAAAATCTAGTAAGAGCTTGTTTAACAAAATGCATCGAAGAGTATAAATATATACATTTTCTGCTTTATAAGGAAAATATCTTTTAATTCAGAGAAAAGATGATAACATAAATCCAATTTGTAAATTTTAGGAAAAAGAAAATTTAAAGATGATACACATTAATACCAAATCCATGAGCTAGGCATGCTCTATTAACACAGGGATTTGACAGTGTCATGTCATATGATTTCAGTTAAAAATTTATATTGCCCAAATTTTCTCATTGCTAGGCATTGCAATATGATTAATGTGATATGAGTAACAAGAGTGTGGAACTTCTGGGGAAGCCTCTTAAAGTGACCAGCTGGGAAGTCTGTCCTGCGTGTCCTTGCTACATGACTGTCTTCTGGAATGTGGAAATATGACTCATTCTTAAGTGGACATCTTGGGCCAAAATTATGGTAATTGTCTGGGTCCTTGATCATGTCCTTTTTAGTTTTTAAAAAAACTTTTTTATTTATTGATGTATAGTACAGGATCTTGCTACACAGCTTGGACTCATAGTGATCCTCCTGTTTCAGCCTCCCCAGCACTGGGATTCCAGGCGTGAGCTACCATGCCTGATTTCAGTGGCCAGTACAGTGTGTCCAGGGGAGGGGGCGGATGGAACCCGGCTCCTTGCACTTGCGAGGCATGTGCACAGGCTGCTGTGCTGTCTCGCGTGTTCCTTGATGATGTACTTATACTTGCATTTCCTTCTGCCCAAGACCATTCTGTTATGTGTCACTATCATTTTCGTTCCATATAAAACAACCCTGATGTTACCTAAATGGTGTCTTTTTGTTCATTGCATTAAAAATTCAGTATTTTCAATGTATTCTATGTCTTCTGTCAAGGGCTAGGGAGATAGCTCAGTGTCTTAAGTGCCTGCCTGGCAAGTGTGAGATCCTGAGTTTGATCCCCAGTACAAAACAAAACCTACTAAATATTCTCTCAAAGTTTCTTTATTAAATATATAAGCAAAACTTTTACCAAAAGTGATGAAAGAAAAAGTTCAAGAGACTTTAATAATAAAGAAACTAAACATCAAGTCTCTAAAATTCTGTTCATCAATTTCTTTTTTTTTTTATCAATTTCATTGAAGAGATACTTTACAGTGTATCTGTCCAAATGTAATCTTTAACATTATTTCAATCTCCAGTGAGATACAAAATATGAACATGATCCTTTGCTTTCTCTCAAATAATGCAACAACTTAGAATATTTTATGCGACAGGAAATCAGCATAAATATATTTTACATACTGCTACTTAGAATTAGCCTCTTTCAGTTTCATACTTTACCAAGAGAAGTGATTTTTCATGATTCTGTTTGTTTTTTATTATTTTATTTGTGCAGGGTCTCACTATGCAGCCCGCCCGGACTCATAGCTATCCTCCTGATTTCTGCCTCCGTAGTGCTGCCATTACGGGCGTGTGATATCACGCCCAGACTCCATCTCCAGCTCAGCGCACCCTGAGGTGGGGCCAGGGTGGCATGGGGTGCCAGGGATTGAAACCTGGCTCCTGCGATTACCTAAGCAAGCATTGAGTCTGCTGAGCTATACTGCCAGCCCAACTTTTTTGTTTAAAATATATTTTATTAAAAGTTGATCTTGATGAGGAGAAAAGTAAGCCCAAGTATGAAGAGCAGACTAGATAAGAACTAGAAGTGCAGGTTGCAACAGATCGCCCAGTTGGTATTCGAAATGTGTGATCTTAGTTATATGCATTTTAGCAAGTTACGTGATAGACTTATGATTCCAATTTTCCCCTATATCATTATCCCATTTATCGTCCATCTCTATGAGAGATGAACACCCAACATGCAACTCAAAACCCACTTGTCACAAGTGGCCAACACTGTAATTAAACCTGGATACTGAGATTTTAGTTGAGGGGAAAAAACCCTCATGTAACATATTTTATTTTAATTAATTTACATATTTGCTATAGGTGCTCACTATGCAGCTTGGACTTAGAGTGATCCTCCTGTTTTCAGCCTCCCTAGGGCTGGGATTATAGGCATACGCTACCATGCCCTGTTGTCATGGCCAGCTCAGCATGCTCGAGGGCAGGGCCAGTACAGTATATGGTGGCCAGGGTGGAACTCTGTTTCCTGTACTTGCCTAAGCAGGCACTTAGTCCACTGAGCTAACTCGCTGGCCCCATTTATTATTTTACTTTATTTTATTTGTATTTTACTAAGGGTCTACAGGGTTTACAGGGTCTCACTACTAGATCGGACTCATAGTGATCCACCTGTGTCAGCCTCCCAAGAGCTGGGATTATAGGCAAGCACCACCACACCCAGTCTCAATCACAGTCTCAGTGTGCCCTGGGGGCAGGGTCAGCATGGCAGGCCGGGGATTGAACCTCTAACCCTTGTGTCTGCTTAAGCAGTCACTTTAAACTACTGTGCTATTTGGCTGGCCCTTATTTATTATTTTATTTTATTTTATTTTTTTGCGGAACCAGGGATTGAACTCAGGCCCTTGCATTTGCCAGGGAAGTGCTTATTCCACTGAGCCATCTCCCTGGCCCCCTTATTTATTATTTTAAAGCAAAACAAATAACATGGATGCCAGAGGTTTTCCATCACTATCATATAAAAATAGTAATAACAGTTTTAACCACTCTGGTTTTTATGACCATAAAAACAGGTTAAAATATGTAATTAACTTAAGATTTTGAATACCTTTTACTTTTTGCTATGTTTTTTGACCATCAATTGAATTTGAGTAAAGATAATTTTCTATCACTTGCCATCTAACAGGGTTTCTTAGTCTCTTTCTTCATCAGAGGGGGCATAAAATACCCAAGGGTGAAGAAATTTATTTTGGCTCACATTTCAGTCCATAGTCTGTTGGCTCCAATGCAGGAAGGCACAGCAGAGGGGCCTGGCAGAGGAAAACTGCTTTTGGCATAGAAGACAGAACAGAGGGGAGGCTCACCCAGGAGAGAGAGAAAGCCTTCCAGGGCGTCTCTAGACATCCTGCTCTTTCTACAGAACCTAACAGCTAATTGGGTAGGAGCCCTCCTACTCCACCGATGCTCCCAGGCTTTCAGGGGATGTCCAGATACAAACCATAACACAGGTGTGAATGAAAATATGGTGAGTTTGTAAAAACCTTTTAAATTACTGTATTGAAAAACAGATTGCCTTTATTCCTCATCACAATACTGCTCTTCTCTTCAAATGCCTATCCCATCACTCTCTTCACTTTTTTCATTTTGAAAATTAAAAAAATATATTTTAAAGTTAGTATACAATTAATAGATATGAATTTAGAAATAATACACATTTTAAAAAACAAAGACAAGATGAAAGATATTCAAAAGTGGTTTTTATATTGTACATTGCTGCTGTCTTCCATGTAGTTGCTCAGATTACAGAGTTTCATTTTTCACTTTAAAATAAAAAATAAAAATGTTTTATTAGTATATCCTTGTCATAACAGTAAATTAAAAAATTAAAAAATTGTTCTCTGGAATTAAAACGTGTGTGTGTGTGTGTGTGTGTGTGTGTGTGTGTCTCAGCCCACCCCGGGGGCAGAGCTGGCAGGATGCACGTGGTGCCGGGCTTGGAAGCAGGGTCCCTGCGCACTTGCCTAAGGTTGCCTAAGCAGGCACGTAGACTGCTGAGCTATCTCACCGGCCCCGGAATTAATTCATAAATAAATCACATCTTGATCTTTTATATACTTCTGCTTCCCTTTTGTGCTGTCTCTTCTCTTATCCCCTTTCCATCTCCACAAGAACTACCTCCCTGGTTGTTATTTTGATCTTTAAATGCCTTATTATTTCTGAAAAACTTCTACAGTTTCTCCTTAGTGAGTTTATTTACTGGAACTATGGTAGCTACCTGGGTGTCCTGTACCTACTCAAAATGTTACCTTGCACAATCTTTTTTCACTTTGGGGAAGAGGCAGAAGCTGAACAGAGAGCCAGACCTGCTGACTGAGGAGGATGAAGACACACTTTTACCAGCCTTCCCTTCATTGAAGAGCACATGACTGCAGCATTCACAGGTTCTTAAGACACTCAAAGGAGGACTTCAAGGAGTGCTTCAGAAAGTGACAGGAATGATGTGATACAGTCTACTGAGGGGAATGAGTGGCACTGTGGCTTTCTCCATGGTATGTCTTTAACATTCTCCCTATATTTTTTTTTATCACACTTCAATTTTACCTAGTGAGGCACCAGTATTTTACTGTAAGAGGAAGAAATTAAACATGGACCTATTAGTGGTATTTTTATTAAGGCATACATATACAGCTATGGGTTCAATATTTGGCCCATAATAACAAACTTAATAAATTATCCTTTATTAATTTTTCTCTTTCCCTCTTGGTGCAATTAATATGCTCCTCTCTCTACCTCCACTCTAAAATAGGCATGTACCTTTGGAGAATGGGATGAAATGCATTTAATGACCACCTGCATTTCTAGTAAGTACTTACACATACATATGTGCATGGAAAAGCAAATGACTGCTCACAGGCACGTGCCCTCTGCCCCATCAGTAAGCACTGAAGTTACCAATCACGATGTGTGAAAATTCAGATAAAGTAAAAAAATACGATATTTTCATAGAAAATTTCATCTCTTTAGCTTATTTCTCCCCTGCCACTAGCTACTTAAGAGTTAAACTTACAACCTTATCCAAAAGAGATACTACTAGATTTTCCATATTTGTTTTCTACTGCGTAAAACAAAATCTCTGTCCCTAGATTGTCTTCAAATGATGTAATATATATATATATATATTCTATAGGGTCCACAGGGTCTTGCTACCTAGATAGGACTCATAGTGATCTGTCTGTTTTCAGCCTGTCAAACTCTAGGAATACATGTGCGTGCCAACATGCCCAGTCTGAGTCACTGTCTCAGCGCACCCTCGGGGCAGGGCAGGCAGAGCACACTGGTGATCAAACCCTAATCCCTGTACCTGCCTAGGCAGGTGCTTTAATCTGCTGAGTTATCTGGCCAGTACCTCTCTGTCCCTTAAGAGAATATTGTCTTTTAATGTAAGGAGAGAAAAATCTAAACTTAGCAATCAACCAGCTGCCTAGTTACCTGCAATGACTTACATATCACTCCAGAATGAAATAATTTTTTCTGGGAAGCTGTTCTTAAAAAATGTATGTTTCCTATGAATGCTGTTTTAGAACAGAATATTTGTCAAGCTATAGAAAATTGAATCTCAGCTCAATTTCTAACAATAACATACTGAAAACCATGACTTTTCTTTCTTCTTCTATTAATAGTTTGCTATGATTTCATGATTCCCTGGAGATTTGTTTTGCTGTAAAATGTTGGAACACTGAATGAAAGAACAGAAAGCATAGAGGAAAACACTAATAATTTTAAAGCAGACAGGGCCATTGAGATAGCTCAGCAGATTAAGCACCTGTTTAGACAACTACAGAGATCTCAGTTCCATCCCCAGGACCACATGTTGCACAGGCCCCACCCACAGGGGCACTGAGCCAGCTATCAGGTCCAAGTGTGGTGGCACACGCCTCTAACCTCAGTGCTGGGGAGGCTGAAAACAGGAGGATCAGTACAAGTCTGAGCTGCATAGAGAGACCCTGTATCAAACACATTAAAATAAATAAATAAATAAATAAATAAAGTGGACAAAGCCAAGTGCACAGTTCATTGACATATAAAGACCATTCATACAATATATGTTGGCAGTGTGTTGTTGCTGCTGCTTCAATAACAAAAGGATATATACAATTTGCTATGAGAAAATGTTCAAGATTATGACTTGTGGCTTACATTTACTGATTGCAAATTTTATGGAAGCTTCTGAAAGTTTCGGGAAAGTCTTAAGAACACTCAGTGTACACCTACAAGCTGAGTGTGTAGGTCCATTGCTGGTGTGAACAGCACAGAGCATAAGCATGGAGTAGATGGAAGAGGAGTGGTCCTCGGAGGTTTGGCATAGATTGGAAAGAGCCTGCCTATAACTCTATGCTCCACAGAAAATCCTAACTACATTTTCCTACCACTAAGTTTATATTCATGACTCCAAATCAAAATCATAAACTATTTTTCCATTGTACCCAAACTGGGCAAAATGAAATTCAGGGTTGGTTTTTTTTTTTTTTTTTTTTTACTATTTTAGGGAAGGTAACAGGGTGTTCAGGGTCTCACTACTAGATCAGACTTGTAGTGATCCACCTGTTTACAACCTTCCAAGAGCTGGGATTACAAGGTGTGCCACCATTCCCAGTCTCAATGGCTGTCTCAGTGCACCCCTGGGAATGGGGCTGGCATAGCAGTCTGGGGAAATTGAGTTTTAGTAATGATATTCATTTAAAGTTTCAAACACAGCAACAAACATATTGCAGGAAGAACTCCAAATATATCAAGGTCAATGAGGTGTCAGAGGCAGCTCTTCGCCCCTTCTTTCTCATAGCAGCTTTCTGTATTTTTGACTTTTTACTTATATCAGTGCCTTGCATCTCTCAGCACCACACACTGTCCACCAAAATTGAGCATCAAGAGACTATGCGTGCTCTTCTGAAAATAGCTTGAATTTTATTCAGTTCCAATACATTGTGATCATTGCAAAAAAAAAAAAAAGAGTTAAAGATGGATAGAGATGGTTACTCAATTCATAACTCTTTATAGAGCTCAAGGATATTAAAGACTAAACTTGTACCACTCCCACTACATTCCAAAGATGCAGCAGAATACTGGACCTAGAACAGACATGAGACAAATATTTTAACACTTGTTACTCAAAAAGCAAAAAAACTAGATTTTATATGCACACAAAGGTAAAAGCAAAAGCAACTCAGAAACATGTTGTTGGAAAAATCAAAATTATCTAAATCATTTTAGTACCAAATCAACATATTGTAGATATTAAAAGTTAATAATGAAACATTTTTAGTCCAAGGCCTAATATTGTCTTTCCCTATAACGTTCCCAAAATTTTTTTCTGAAAAGATATGCACATATTTTAGATCTCTTGACTCATATGATGTAATTAACAATCAAACAGTGTAAAATATATATGGAAACAAAATAATAACAATAAAAAATAACTCAAAAAATAGGGATACAGATAAAACAAACTTAATGTTCCCTTTTGACTGAATGCTTAGTTAACTTGAAAAGATTGCCAAGCAGAAATTGTCAGAAAGGCAGAGGGAAAGTGATAGGATATGAAGGAACTAAAACTAAAATTGTGCTAACAAAGTACTATAACTAGATATGAATGAAAGATGACCACTTGTTTTAACGTCCCAAAATAGATATAGCTGATGTCACAGAATACAGACTGCTATGTGAAGTGTTTACAACTGTAAAACAGAAGGTCTGGAGAGAGAGTAGCTTAGCAAAACCACAATTCTGTAAGATGTTAGAACAATCCACAAGAAGAGAGAGGATGCAGAATTCAAATGCATGAATCCTTATCATTTTCTTGAAAAAAAATGTCAACATCACCTCTGCTTTCCATGTGTTTCAAAAACTCTGTATGCTACATGTTATTTTTAATCAGCATTTGATGTTAAATACTAAGGAAAAGAAATAAAAGGAAAGTTAAAAGTACATTCAGGTATTCATTAACCTATCAAGGTTTTCTCTATGAAGAGTAAAAGAAAAAATTGCAAGAACCATTTGTGAAGAACAGAGTGTTTAAGATAGTGAAACTGAAATTTCCAGGAAGACTGATATTTAAAAGTGAGGTTATAGAACAATAAATAACATTGTAAAGGATAAAATGGAACCCTAAATGCATGAATAACAATTTTTTAGGATTTTTCACTAATGCAGGTTAAATGAACAATGACCCAACAATATATTTATACTATATCTTCATTCCTATCTATTTCCAAATGAAACTTTTGGGGCAAGTGAACAATATCTTGACCCAACAATGAAACACTAGAGTTTATACAAAACCAACTGAACAATGGCTTCTCTATTATTCTGAATTTTGCAATTTATTTTCATCCTTAACCTTGCATCCTATCCAAAGTTTACGGTGCAGGAGGTGGGAAGATGTGGAGGTGAGTTTATGGCTGGGATACTGTGGAAGAATCTGAACTGTAAGTCAAGGCGATGAGTCAACATCTTGAAACCAACCTGAAAAGCCTTAAACACTAATGCTCAGCCTTAAAAAAAAGGGGGATAAACAGAAGAATATGATAAAAGACAGAATGAAAAGCAAATGATCAATATTTATATGTGAGGAGAATGAGATGAATAGCAGAGTTGTCAATAAATTGGTATCAGAAGAGTGAAAATAACAATTAAAAATTAACAGTGTAACAACATGGAATGGCTAAGCATCTTGTTCATCACTAAAGTTATTCAATTATAATAATACATTTACATAACAATTGAATACTGAATATCTGATGGCATTAAGAAATAAGAGCTAATATTGTTAAAATCAATAATAAGTTACAGTTATACTTAAAAATGTCTTATATTCTAAAATTTACAGATAAAGCTGATGGATATTGTGGAACTGTTTCAGCATTATCTGTGGTTTGTAGTTTGCTGTGCAGTATTGAATTAAGTCATAGAGTTCAAAAATTATGTAGTCTTCATAGTGGGTATAGAACATGTATAACATGAATGACTCTAGTTTTTATATATTTTGAAATTTCCAATTAAAAGTTAAGCAAGTGAAAGCTATATGTTAAATTAGATGATGAGACAATAAGAAGTTAAGCTCAGGTCTTTAGTCTACATTTAATGTCTCAGAAGTTTCAATACTCATAATAACTTGAACATTTGTTCCTGGATTTTGAGGCAGTCTAAGCTTAAAGATTTAAAGCAAGAGGATGGTTCACAGTTCAGTGAGGAGTGAAAACCATGGAGCCTGACTCCCTCATGTATTTAAATTCTTCTGTGAATAAAATTCATAATTCTTACAGTAAATGACATGCACTCATGATACCTCTGCCTGCTGCTCAAATTTTCAGAGACCGTATTGTCCTTGACTGTGTTTTCCAGTATTCTCCCCGCTTTATCAAGCTTTGTTGCCCCTTATTGCACGGACTCTTAAGTGAAATAATGGTTTCCATTCTGACATTTAATGTTTTTCTTTTTCTCCTGTAGAATGGAATATTCATACTGAGAGTGCTTTACCTTGTCTGCGGTGGTGAGCTTAGCACTTACACCAAGGCTTAGTTACACGTGAGACGCTGAACACATACTTTCTAAAAACAAACTCTGAAATCCAAACAAATATACGTTGAGTGATATAACTCTGGTCATTGCTGGAATAATTTGTATGAAGTGTGCATTTTCTTTTGGGCAGCAGCACTTGCTTCAGTGTTGCCTCAGTAATAGGCTGAGTATTTCCTGCGCTACCTTCCATCCTTTGCTCTAAAGTCTCCCTCCAGGTGCTATGTAAATGTGCTACCATCTGCCACTGCACACGGACCAAGTCTCTTTATCGGTGAAAGCCTGACCAAGGGTGTTCCCGGCCTGGAGCTGTTAGACTGTGTGATAGTGTTTATTTGTGACCCATAAGCAGTTATCGTCCAAGGTTAAGTTGATACTGTGGAGCGCTGCCAGAGCCGCGTCTGGCATCTACTGAATCTCTGCTTGTCTTTCTCCTTGGCTCAGCTTCATCAGGGTTGGGTAGGATTTCTTTGTAAAACCTGAAACAGAATGATTGGGATTGAATCACCTTTCTCAGACAGTGCAGGTGTCCACCACTGAAAGACAGTTATTCTAACAGAAGGAACCCTAAAAATAAATGCCCCAGCCCCGCCAACACTTTCCGGAGAAAAACTACTTTTATTTTTAAAACATAGTTATTCCTAAGGATAATATGAGCAATTTTGTGATATAATTCATTAGAGACTGGAAAATGAAAGAAAATTCAAACCTCAGTTTATCATGTGGGCTATATGACTGTAAGAGGGACCTTGATAGAGAAATTAAAGTTGTTCAGATTCACATACTCTATTATCAATTAAATAGAAAAAGTAATATTGACCCAAGAAAGAACCGATAGGGTACAGGTTATGAATCTGTTATTAATTTACTATAAAATCAGAGCTGTGGATGGGAAGGAATTCACAAAGAAGATTCAAAGGAACAGCACATTGCTAATAGCTGTGATACTTCAGCACGTAATACATTGGCATAATGTTCTGGAATTTTCCATGATGTTTGAAAGAATGATATATTTCTGAGGCAGTAGAAAGAGAATTCACTTCACCAATATTTTGCTTAAAAAAATTCATTTTCTCTACAAGTCTCAGGAGATTTCTACATATTTCAAGAAATAAGAATGATGATCATTTGAATATTTTAAGCACAGACATTCACGCATCAACCACCTAGCCCATTATTCTTAAAATAAGTTCCTTAATACAAATAATTAATAATATTTCATTAATAAAGCATCCTATTTTCATTTTTATAAGGATGAGAGAAGAAAAGAGAATGCATTGGGAATATTTTTGCTCACTGTCAATAATATTTTTAGGAGAAATTAATATATCATTTTATTATTAAGTTTATTAGTACAATTTAGCCATATTGATTTCATGCATCATACTGAAATTATACCTATCTGTGATAGATATACTTTGGTTCACCTTTTCGTTCATCTTCAACTCCCCTTCCTTAGTTGCAAATCTTTGTTTATATTTTATCCTTCTTTTGCGTTTTAAAATCTTGTCCCTTTTCTTTTTCTGCTCTTCCTATTTCCCCTTTGCTATTGAATACTTTTTTCCTTTCTCACAAATATATATTATGCATTTTGACTCTTATTTACACACTCAGTTTCTCATACAGGACAATAGGATATTTCCACACGTGTGTCCAATTTATTCCACTTAAATATTAGGTCGCGAGCTCCATGCCATTAGCTTTAAATGACTCAACTGTATTCTTATTTATGACTAAGTAGTACTCCACTAAATAAAACCCCACATCTTTATCCATTCATTGGCTGATTGACATTTTGGTTGTTTTCAACATTTGGTATTTTTCAAACTGCTATTATACAAATGCTATTGTACACATATATCACTGTGGTATGATACTTTTAATTCTTTTGACAAGATAGCAAGAATGGGTATAGAAAGGAAATATAGAACCACTGGTCATAGTTTTTTAAGGAACTTGACACTGATTTCCACGCTGGTTACACCAGTGTACCCTCCCACCAACAATGCAGAATGATTCCTTTATCCACACAGCCCCTCCAGCACTAGTTACTGGTTTATTTCTTGATGACAGCCATTATTTCTGGAATGAGATGGAATCTCAGTTGTTTGTTTTAATTGGCATCTCTCAAATAAGAAGTGGTACAGAACTTTTTTAATATATTAAATTGCCATTTGTACTTCATCTGAGAAGTGCCTATTCATTTCAGATGCCTATTTTTGGAGTGTTTATTTAAATCTGATGAAGTTCTGATTTTTCCAATTCTTTATATGCTCTAGATATTATCCATTGAATAACAACTGGCTAAGATTTTTTTCATGCTCTATAGGTCATCTTTTCTGTAGGTTATTTATTTTACTGTGAAAAATCTTCTTCATAAGATGAGATCTCATTTGTTCTTTTTAATATTTCCTGGGCAATTGGTTTTTGCCTATGAAGTGTTTGTCTATACATGTCTTAAAGAGTTCTAACTATTCTCCCTTCCAGGCGATTTAGTATTTCTGATTTAATATTAAGGTTCTTGGTCTATTTTGATTATAGTTTAGTATTTGGTTCTAGAGTTTTTCCAGCACCATTTATTAAATAGGCTATATTTCTTCCAGTAAAGATGTATGACCCATTTGTCACAATAAGGTCGCTGAATGTATTTGGAGTTTTTTCTGAATCTTCCAATCTCCTCCATTGATCCTTGGGTCTTTTTTTTGCCAGCACCATGCTGTTTTTGTATTACAGTATCTCTGTAATATAATTTCAAGTTAGCTTTCCTTGCTGTTATGAAAGATGTAAATTCCCTAATTTCTCTCTCAATGAGTTTGCTACTTGTGTAGGCAATACTATTGACTTTTGTGTGTTGACTTGCATGTAACTGTGTCACAGAATTTGGTTATGGTATCTAGAAATCTATTTGTGGAGGTTTGGGGATCTTCTATGCAGGCTTTCATATAATGTGGGAATAATGATCTTTAAAAACTTCTTTCACTATATTTATTCCTTTTATGTCTTTCTTATATCGAATTCTTCTGGCTAATGTTTCCAGAATTATACTGAACATTAGTGGTTATAGTGCAAACTTTTTCTTCCTGATTTTAGATTAGGAACTTTAAGTTTTTGATCATCTAGTATGATGTTGGCAGGTGGTTGGTCAAAGACAGCTTTTACCAGATTGAGATAAAGATGACCTATTCAAATTCTCTATAAGGTTTTCAATCATGAATATCTGTTAGACTTTGTTAAATGCGTTTTTTGGCTATTGAGATAATCATGTGATTTTTCTCTTTGTCTTTTTGATATGGCATATTACTTTTATTGATCTTTGTATGTTGAGCCATTCTTGCATCCTTGGAATGAATCCTACTTGGTCATGGTACGTAATCTTCTTGATAGTTTGCTGCTTGTTTTTGTCAGTAGGTTAATGAGGATTCTTGCCACTATATTCATCAGGGAGCTTGAACTATAATTGTAATTTTTGGTTGTGTTCTTTCATGGTTTTGTTATCATGATAATACTTGAAGGCTTGCTTACAGGAACGACCTTAGGAGTTCTGCTTTCTTGGTAAGTATTTAAATAGTTTTTTTTCATTGACTGATATTATGTTAGTTAGAACTTTTATATCTTCTGGACTTAACTTTAGTAACTCATATGTACCTATGTATCTGCATTCCTTCTGTGTTTTTCATGTTATTAAAATGTCTCAAAGTAGTTATTAATGGTCTTCTGGTTTTCCACTGGATTGGTGATTTCATCTTTTTCATTCCTAATTGCATGAATTTGAATCTTTTCTTTCCTTTTTTGGATAAGGTTCAACATTACATTTTTTATTTGAGTTCATTCTGTAGGGCTGGTCCTGGCCACACCACTGACTCTCTCACATGGTGGTCGCATTTGCTGCTGTACCACTGGTCACAGGGCAGGGCATTGCTTCCAGTCTCCCTGCTGGGGCTGACACTGGTTTTTGGCAGCCCCTGACATGGGGTCTATGTCGTCCTAGTTCCCACTTCTCAGCAGATTTCTGCCAGTCTACTATTCAATTGCCATCTGTCTGCTGTGATGGGATGCCCTTCCCTTATTCCACATGCAGAAGTGGTTAGTGATGAAACACTGGGGCTTTTCTTTTTTTAATGTAGCTATTTATTTCTATCCATGGAATTAAACCTAGAAATTTGCACATGCTGAGCAAGTGCTCTGCCACTCAGATGCATCCCCAGCTCTGAAACTACATATTTAGAACCTTTAATAGTACTAAAGGAGAGGATAATTATAAAATATATCCAACTAATATGAATCATAGTGATGTCACAGGAAATGCAAAAAATACTTCAGGAATACTCCAACATTCCTGCATTACACATGAAATGGTAAAATTGTTTTATCATGCTGTACTTAGATTATTTAATATCAGAGGAAGGATGAAGAGAAACAGGAGGAGGAAACAAGAGGAAAAAGAAGTAAATGCAGAGCAAATAAAGCAAATGGAATGCAGTTACAAAAATGTAGGTATTGATCCACCTATATCAATACTCATTTTAAATATTAGCAACATGAATACACCAGTTAATAGACAGATCATTAGGTGGAAGGTAAAACAAATTCAAATTTCAGACTTCCAATTAAAATATAAAGACCTATAGAAAATTAAAAGCATATGGAGAAAAATAGATAATGTACATATTATCATTAGCCAAAAGAAAGCTAGGGTCACATAAGTTAAGACAAGGCAGACTTCAGAACAAGGAAAAATTATGAGGGATAAGGAGAGGCTTTACAAAATAGCAAAGCTGGGGGTTTTCTGCTATTGGAGTTCAAGCCCTGAGACTTTTGAAATAAAATGAACCTACCCACCCACTTCCGCTTCTCTGTGCTGCAGACACCTCTCTGGTTCACTCACCAACCACTGACTCTGCAGCTGCCTGGAAAACAGAATCTTGAGCTGTCACTGCTCGCTCAGACTTCACAAGATGCTGCTGGCCCAGGGCAGGTCTCCATCTCCGGGTGAGGTGCAAAGTTGCTTTCTCTGCCTCCCTGCCTGCCTAGTCAGCTGCACACACATGTGCCACACAACGTGGTCCTCTGGTCTGTGGTGGCGAGCTTTTTCTCCTGTAGCAACAAACCCCATTCTCCTCATCTGTTGGTTCCCTCATGGCTCCCGTGTGCTCTGCCTTCACTTTGTTTCCTCCTCCAGGTTGATGTTTCCCAGCCGCTCAGATTTATCCTGCAGAAAGCTGAGGTTCTTGCACTTTTTCATCCAACTACTTTTCATGAAAGTATGTTTTGTAGAAACGAGGTTAGTTATTGAGAAAAGAGGTTATTATACTTTGAAGACATCTCAGACAGCAAGTCCTTCTGCTCACAGCTGGCCCCTTCTCTGTTCCTCTTGTGTAGCAGTACAAATAAGGGCCTTTTGTGAGACGCTGGCATCGCAATCTGGTATGTGCTAGATAACGGTGTTTAGATTTTTCAACTACCATAATTTTGAGACCAATGAAGTATTTTAATGAGTACTGAGCCTCATACATTTTGCGGTAGCAACAGCTGCTAAGTAAATAATTTCTCTTTTTGTAATATATGGATAAAAATAGCACATGTTCCATAAATAGGGCAAGTGTGAGGATTATATCATTTCATATATGCTGAACACTTAAAATAGTGCCTGGTACAATGTAAGTACTATTTAATGTTAATTCGTATTATTCTGGTTTTTTTTTTTTTGTTGTTGTTGTTGTTGTTGCAGCCTCGAAATTCATCTTTTTTTTTTTTTTGGTGGTACCAGGGATCAAACTCAGGACCTTGCACTTGCCAGGAAAGCACTTATTCCACTGAGCTATCTCCTTGGCCCCAAAATTCATTCTTATAGAGATTTTTGTAGAGAAAAGTTTTGTCTCTCATTTCTTCCAAGGTTTTGATTGAACATTTTCTGCCTTCAAGATTTAGTCTGCTCTTTGAAAACTAAGTAACACTATTAATGTATTAATTAATATTTTCTAATAACTTATATTATGACCGAATATTTAGTAATTAAATAATGCAGTGAGGGTTATATGACAAGGTTAATCTTTAATATTAAAAATAATCAAAGTTCATCAGTTAACACTAATTGTGTGATTACTTTTATTTCTAAAAAATTTAAACCTTACACTCCTTCATCATTCTATTTTTTCTTTTCTTTCCCTTTTTTGTTTGTCTTTTTGAGACAGGGTTTCACTATGCAATTCAGGTTGGACTTAAACTTATTTTGTAGCGCAGGCTGGCCCTGAATTCACAGCAATGCTCCCTTAGCCTTCTAAGTGCTAGGATTACAGGTATGTGCCACCATCCCTGACTAGGACTCTATTTTTCATTAAATATTTCTGTTTTTCTATTGAGCACTTAATTCAATGTAATGTGCATATTCTTACATTTATGATAATTTGTAATTATTTTGCTAATTTACTAATATGTTAATGTCATCTGAACATATTCTCCAAAATTTAAAACAAAGCAAACCAACTAAAGTATTAAATTCTTTATCCTTTTTTGAGGGGGGCACCCATGATTGAACTCAGGACCTCATGCTTGCCAGGCAGGCGTTTATGTCTTTTTTTCTTTTTTTTTTTCCTGCTTATGTCTTTGAACTCTCTCTAGCCCTACTAAATTTTCTATAAAAATTGATATTGATATTTCTTGGGTGCCATAGTCTAATTTGAAGTTTTCAGGGCTGGCCTGATAGCTCAACAGACTAAAGTGCCTGCTTAGGCAGAGCACAGTGGCTGGGGTTTGATCCCTGCCCCCAGAGTGCACTGAGAGGGCAATTAAGACTGAGTGTGGTGGCACCCTCCTGTACTTCCAGTGCTTGGGAGGCTGAACACAGGCGGGTCACTAGGAGTCCGATCTATGTAGTGAGACCCTGTAGACACTATACTAGATACAGAAAAAAAAATAAAGTTTTCATTTTTTTAAAGTTTAGCAGCCATAATACAAGTTTTATTTATATATTATGCACTAAGATTTTAAATACATTGCTTGGCTAATTTCTAATTTTAAGATACATTCAGGAACACATTCAATTTCACATCAGTTCCTCATTCACTTACTCATTCACTAATCACTGGTTATGCCTCTGTAAACAGCACTGGTATGTCATATTCTAAAACCTTTGGTGGGACAAATAGCATTCCATGTCTAACAATTTTCAGAGATTCAGTGTATTTTAATGCTGATTTGTAAAACAATATCATAAATGCCACAAATATTAATCCACTAATCTAAGGATGAGAGACATATACAAAGTAACATTAAACCAAAAAATATTTTACTCTGTCATCTAGCAGAAGCACAAAGTAAAATAGTGAGAAAGAACATACAGTGGAGTGGCAGGGCAAAAGGCTTTTGGCAAAAGGCAGCCTTGGATTTGGTCTTTGTCTGACGGTGGTGGTGATTCGACTGCTTAGAGAATGTGAACATAGGAAACAGTGCAAATTAAGATCAAAGAGCTGAGCGGCTGGAAATTCCAGGATATTGAAGGATGGAATGTGATCTAATGGAACTGGGACACTCACACCACTTTACTGTAGTGCAGTGTGAGAGGGGAATATCAGCAGCGGGTCAACGCACCAGACTGGAAGCAGGAAGCGACAATCACAGACGCCAGTCCCACTAGCAGCAGGACCTGTGGTTGCTTAGTGTCCAGAATCATAAGATAAAAATTTTATTTATAGCTTGGTTTTTCTTTAAAGAAAGAAAAACCAGATGGGGAATGGCCTATGTACAGGGCTGAGAAACATGGTGTCACTCTATATAAGGAACAAAGATGTCATTAAAATGGTAAATTATAGAACAGTGAACAGAGCCATGTATTACTATGTTTACAACTATTGGAATCAAGAACATTATCATATTTGCTTAAACACTGTTGGGTCAGTATGTCTGCCTGGTGTACTACGGGTTGTTTGCCAGTGCCTTTCAAAATGGGATTTCAGTTTACTTGTAAGTCATAGAGGTCACCTATAAATATACCAGTATATGAAATATAAATATATATTTTGGACAAAAAGCAACATTTTTAGGCTTTTGTTATGGATTACATACTATATTTGTTTGCTAGGAGTGTCACAATAAAATACAACAAGTTAAATGTGCTTGAAAATGAAAAATATATATTATATCATTTCTAGTGGCTAGAAATCTGAAAACAAGATGTTAGTCCTCAGGTTTTCAGGATGGGATCTTTTCTTACATTTTCCAGGCTTCTGGAAAATGCCAAGCAATATTTGGCTTTCCAATACATGCAGATGGTAGCTCTATGATGTTCTTAGTACATTCCTTTGTGTTTTATTATTTTCATTATTTGAAGATCCTATATGTGTGTGTGTGTGTGTGTGTGTGTGTGTGTATAATTTAAATAAAGGTTTTCTCTTTTCTGTATACTTAAATCTATTATTTTATTCAAATTTTTATGGTATTTTCTCTTAAAAATATATAAAGCCTACCCATGGTTTAACACATAAGTAAAAATTTATTTCTAAAATTTAGGTTCTATTTATTCAATATGTTTATCATGGTAAATAAGTTTAAACACTCCTTTTAGCATTGCACAGTGAATTTATACTTTGGGGCAAAGACAAGCATCACTCAGCCCATATTGCCACAAATTTGTTCAGGTGGAACAGGACTGGATGACATAACAGTCAAGTGGCATGCGTGGTGTGACAGCTTTGGACAGATGACGAGAGGGAACTTTGAAGAAAAGAGCAGCTGCAGTCTATGGTGTCCTCCAATTAAAGCTGTTAAGGCAGAAGAAAGCCATCTTTATTTCCACCTTCTTGAGTTTGCACGGACTGTCTGTATTGTCCTAACCTGGCCTGATGAATTATATATTTCAGGGGCAAAACCTAACTGATGTCATGTGTACCTCCTTATTAGCACACTATATAGTACATGCCTTGAAATACCTGATATTTATTACTATAAATGTTTCAGATCTATTCTGAGTCATTCTAAAGATCATGAGGTTGTATTTTACAGAACACTTTAAAATGTTCTATAAAATACAATGAGTAATGTTGAAGAGGAGCATTGAAAATAATTCCACAAGTATTGAAGATAAATACAAAGATTCCAGTATCCATTAAAGCCACAATATCTCAATAAGCTTACAGTAATCTGAGTTGTATATTCATTCCTCAAAGTCAAAGTTTAAGCAACTGGTGTTAAATGCAATAGACATGAGCCCTCTCAATTCCCTGAGTATACAGATATCCATTTTACTTTTGAGTGCTCTATTAATAATAAAAGAACTGTATGTGTGCCTTTCATTCAGACACTGGAGACTCTTTCTTAATAAAAAGATTCCCATTCACTTCAAAGAACTATGGTTTAGAATAATGAAAAGAAGTGAGCCAACCTTGCTGGCCCATACCTGTCAGCCCAGCACCAACGAAAGTGAGGCAGGATGAACGCCATGGGTTCGAGGCCATCCTGGGTTACGTAGTGACTCAAGACCATTCTTAATTATAGAGCAGATACTGTCTCAAATAATAATAATAATAATAATAATAATAATAATAATAATAATATGGAATATTGGGGAGACTTGTTTAAATAACTATTTATTGAATGATATTTAATATTTTTTTCTTTTATTATAGTCTTTTCTGACATTGAATGCTTATATTCCTTTATTTTCCACAGGAGCACAGTTGGGTCAAAAAAGATTCTGTAATCTATCAATACCTGTATTAGACTACTTAGGAAAATTATTATATATAAGAGAATCTTTGCCTCCTTCATTAAGAGTTCATAACAGCAAACATTTTTCTCTGAAGTTCAATACAAGGTAAGTGATTCCCTCAACTTTTCAAAGAACTGGAACAGAAAATGTTTGTGTTTCTTTCCGATGTAAAATTCATATTCCCATTAATGACATCTCATTTAAAATAAAACTAATTTTCATGGATAATAGTTGACTTAAAATTATCAATAGGTACCATAAAAATAGCTGTTTAATCACTCATTTCCAGGTAGCTGGTATTTTGGAGAACCAGTAATAGGTACGATGAAACACAAGCCCTCGAGCCAGTGTCCACCAGACCTGCTAGAATCTGACCCGTATGGGATGCAGCGGGACATGGTTCACTACACTTCACACAATTTCTTATGAGAGAAGCTCTCCTGCATAGCTATTAATTTTTGGGGGAGGAACCAAACTGCTTTTATGCTTTCCTTATTCAAAGTTAAGGAGAAGGGTCTCAAAATTTTTGAAACATGCAAACATCATTAATATATCCATCTCCCAAATTTGCCTTCTAGAGCTGACTCTAATGAATTAAAAATTGCCTTTGATCTTTTTGAAGCTTGACTCATACACAGAGCTTTTCACAGCTGTCGCCCTTGTACAAGTCTACTGTGACTTCTTTTCTGATGAACATTACTATTGTTTCTCTATCCCCCGCCCTAGAGGAAATTTCAGTAAAGTAGGTACTTCCGCTCTTCTTCGTCATGCAAAGCTACACTCTGTTGGCTCTGGGATAATTAGGCACCTCAGTACTCATCTCTCAGTTGTGCTGGCATGGTTATATGCTGCGTTCCATATTCTCCTTTAAAATTAATTATTTTGACTGCCCATAACCCTTAGTTTTAAAAGTAGCTGCTTTCAATGTTGGAGGTTTGAT
>NW_004524682.1:3007221-3009411 GCF_000260255.1 Octodon degus
AAACCGTGGGCCTCCATCCTTTGATAAGGTGAATAATTTAGTAAGTAAAGGTGAATTTATCCTCTGCAAACCCCAGTGAAGTTCTGTGTCTATTGTGGATCTGAAGAGGAATTTTTATAGATGATACTGATTCTAGGAAACCTTTTCTCTACATCCATTTAGCCTGAATGCATTTGCTTTAAACTGGGCACTGTGTGTGTCCTTGTGCAAAGATGTTCCATGAGCCAACATTCAGCATTTAATCTGATAGATACCCACAGGATGACTGCATGCAGAATGAATACAGTGCCCATAGAGTTTAATGTGTAATGACATCTCAATGGAAATAGTGTTTCTCCCACCTGGGTGAGCAAAGGAAGTAAGTGCATTTAGGGGCCCAGGCAAGCTGCGACCTGCAACTAATGCAACACTGAAGGGAACTGGAGACTCGGCAGCACTAAGACACAACACCTGTCCCAGCATCCCCCAAACACTGAGAAGCTGTATTTCTGTGGAAGCTTGTGTAGCACTTACTGGTTGCCTATAACAGGGAAGACTCCCACCCAAAGCACAGAAGCAGGACACCATTAGCCAAAGGCAGCACAAACCTCAATGGCAGGATACCAAGCATGGTAGCACTCATAACCCCAGAGCTCAGAGGGTGATGCAAAAGGATTACTGTGAGTTAGAGGGCAGCACAGGCTGCATAGTGAGTTCAAGGCCAGCCTTTGTCTTTAAAAAATAAAACAAAACATCCCTAATGGCACGGAGTCAGGGACTTCATTTTGGAGCAGGAGAGCCAGACAGGAGCAGGTGGTCACAGTTTGTTCTCCTAAACACCAGCTAGATCTAAGAGAGCTTGACACCCAGCCCATGCTTCAGAGGGCCACTAAGTGCTGGGAGATACAAGGAGAAAGGAGAGAAAACTGTCTGTCCAGGAACTTAATTCATTCCATGTTCTGGAAAAGATGACCACTTCTCTGCTCCTGTGGGAAAGATGGCTGTGGTCTTGTTTATCATTTGATGCAAAGGCCACAAACAGAAACATTCTTTTCCAAATACTTCTGTTTGTGAAGCATTTTGTTCACAAACAAAAGTGTTCATGAACTGAGGTACCTATCCATCTCATGAACTGAGGTATAACTTCTGTGTTCCTGCAAAAGAGAGGAAGAACCAGTGCTTTCACTTAAATAGTACAGTCCATGGGCAAGCAAGCATAGTTTTTAACCAAAACTGTGCATACAGGAGTCAAACAAACAAACAAGCAAACTGTAAATGCATGAACAGATTCTGATAATCTTACAATTTCCCTTAATCTCTAATTCCTCCCTCTGCATCCACCCTCCTACTTCCAAAAATATTCTGTCAAACTCCCTCAGCTTGTTAGACAGCTATAAAAATAATCCCAATAGATTTTTGCCTCTGATTTTTCAACTATTAACATTTCTCTTTTCTTCCTCTTTATACCAAATTATCGCTTCCTTTCTCCCTTCATCTCTCCTTCTGCCCTCCAGCGTCTTAGTATAGTCCTAAGGGACATTGACAGAAGGGTGATATTGCTAAAGTAAGTTTTAATGTTCACTATAGACATAAGGTTGTGCTTGTAGATGCTGCTAAAAGCAGAAGGAATTCTCTCTTTTCACCAAAGGGACTGTGTCTGCCTCTATTAAACTGAATAGGCAGAAACAGTAGATAATGACCCATAGGAAGAAAAAGCCAAAAATCACATCACTAAAAAGCAGAGCATAAATGAAGATATCTTCATGCCCACAGCAAAGTCTTATTCTATTTGGCAACATCCTTCAGAACAACAGAAAAAAAGAACTATGTGGAAACAAGGCAATAAAATACCTCCTAAATCTTTCAAATCCCTCAGCATGTGTCTGAGGAAAAGAATAGAGAACAAATCAGAACCAAATAGCTGATTATATGAATTGATAAAAAGAGAAGCAAAGAAACATGATGAGCTCAAAGATGACATAACCAAAGAGATCATGGAATTAATAAGCCATATGGCAAATGAATTTATGAGTCAAATAAATAAGTAAAAGAGCTAACCAGAACTATTCAAAATAGGAATGAAAGTTGGGGAGATAGCTCAGTAGAATAAGAGCATGCCTGGCAAGTGCGAGGTCTTGAGTTCAATCCCTGATACTGCGAAAGGAAGGAAGGAAGGAAGGAAGGAAGGAAGGAAGGAAGGAAGGAAGGAAG
>NW_004524682.1:3009552-3011703 GCF_000260255.1 Octodon degus
CTTGAAAAAAAAAACAACAAAATAGGAATGATAAATATCCCAAAGAAATGTGGTTCGTGAAGAGATGCCCAGTGGAACACACATAAATAAAGCACTCTACTGCATTATGAGCCACTGAAGTAACTGATATGAGGAGATAATAGCAGATATGAAAGACAGGTCTGGTGAATGATACTATATTCACAGATGCCTTAAAAACAGTAGGAGAGCAAGGAATACTGGTCCAACAGATGCTAGACGACAAAAATAATGGTCATTTAGAAGTAACAGAAGTTAGGAAGATCAAACAGTAGCTGAATGGAGTAGACATTTATTTGTAGGAATCAACACAAATTATTCAAAATATGAAAAAGAATTTAACCTATGGGCAAGAAAGGAATAGAGGAAATCCAAGTAACCATGAGCAGAGGTGGAAGAACTTCACAACATGCCTTAGCCAAAATCCCAGAAGTCCAACAAGAGAGAAGAATCTGAAAATATGTTAGATAAAAACAACAAATCACTTGTGCAGGCAAACCCATTAGGGTTGTAGCAGATTTCTCAAAACAAACCTCAAAGGCCAGGAAATCTTGACATATTTCTATACCCCAAGAGAAAATAACTTCCAATCCAGACTGAATATATGCTGCAAAACTATAATTCAGTATTGATGGAGAAATAAGGACATTGCATGACAAAGAGCAATTTAAAAAATCATTACCATCAGACCAACACAATAAAAACTTCTCGAGAATGTCCAACATAGAGACCATGAAGCCAACAAAGTCTAATGAAAGGAGCACATCAAGCAGGGTCATCAATTCAACAAAAGAGGGAAAAATATCCAACAACAAAAATAATGAAATTAGGGAATAAATCAGTATCTTTCATTAATTACTCCCAAAATAAACAACCTCAATTCCTTACTCAGGAGACAGAGATTAGAAGATTTGATTAAAAAAACAAAACAAAATGTTATGCAGTATACAAGAGATGTATCTAATCCAAATAGAATTCATAGACCAAAACTGAAGGATAGAAAAGTTATTCTTCCACACATCAGGACCCTAGATGCAAGCAAAGGTAATTACTTTTCAGAGAAGTAGAATTTGAGCTAAAAGTGATTACAAGAGGCAAACAAAATGAAATACTGGAATACTCAACTTCATAGAAGAAATAGTATGGACACACAAGCTCAAATAAATAAACATCAGCATAACCATGGGGGGCAATGGGAAATAGACTGCTAAGCCATTTGCAAATGGGAGGGAATTGGAGAGTGGAAGGAGGGAGAGGGGAAAGGAAGGAGGAGGAAATAAAAGAAAATTAAGACGTGCTATACGCATGAATGTACCAACTCCACAAGGAGAAGGTAATCATTATACACTTCAAACATACTAATAGAAAACAAAAGACATCTCAAAGAGAGCTAGCTACCTAAAACCTATAACTGATGACTTCTTCATATTGATTACCTAGAAAGAATATTTTACAGCTGGAGAAGCTAACTCTTGAGCATGAAGCCATGTATCATGCGTATAGCAGTTGAAGTGCATTCTGCAACAGTGAGGAATAGAAGGGCAATCACTGGACTAGTGAAACAACTTTTAGGACTAAATATTTTAATATGTGACTTGTTATAAAATTTATCGTCTGTAAGGGTCTCATTTTCTCTGGAAACTAGGAGCAATCACGTTTTGAATTATGTCTAGGTGTTTTCAGATATCTTCCTGCATTTCCATACAGAGCATTTCCCATGCAGAGTCCTACATGCCTGGGGACAGGGGTGTTGAGCAAAGGACACCCATAGCATGCATGGTGTTCTAAAAATTTGTACTCAGATCAAGTCAACAGGCCAGTGATATCATCTTAGTGAGGTGTTCCAAGTGACAGGCCAGAACAAAGTGCAGCTCAAGTATATGTATGTCAGACAGAAAGAAGTGAATGAGTGTAAGCAAGCTGCATATTTGCGCTTTGATATCATTGACACCCATCTTCCCTGTATATACAGACTGTTGCTGAAAACTGAGATAAGTTAACTTTTTTCCTAAAGATTCTATCATGTGAATGGATATTTGAATGAAGATACATTTTTTTTTTGGTGCTACCAGGGATTCAACTCAGGATCTTTCGCTTGCCAAGCAAATGCTTATTCTACTGAGTTATCCTGCC
>NW_004524682.1:3012273-3019042 GCF_000260255.1 Octodon degus
ATTTATTTCAAAGAATTAGAGAATTAGTTTATGTGACTGGGAGCCAACAAGTGTGTAGACATCAAGACAGGTCAAGAGCTGAAAATAATTGTGGCAGGAGTGGAGACTGCAATCTTGAGTTCAAAAAGAATTCTTTCCTTTTTGGGAGAGCAAAATCCTAGATAAGGTGTGAAGAGTTTTCTTTCAAAAGAGGGAGCATTCAATCAACATGAACAGACTGTAGGGACAAGCTAGGACCATGCCGGCAGGAAGATAGCTGCAAACAAAGGACAGAATGTGCACAGTGTGCACGTCCTGGAGCAGGACTGGCGGGCACTGGTTGAAGGACATCCCATTGCTTCCTGACTCAAACTAAAGCCCAGAGACCAAGGGTGAGAAAGGACCAGTAAAGAAACAGAAGAGGCCTATTTGGTTTTTAAAGAGCTTTGCTGTTTGTTTGAAAAGCACTGCAAAGCCATATAAGGTTTGAGTGATTGTGTACATACCTGGCTCAGCTAATAAAAGTTCGTTCTGATTCTGATGTGATAAACAGACCACAGAAGGCCAAGAGTGGACACTGGAGGACAAGCCTCAGGTCAACTGTAATACTGCACTGGTGGTTTGGAAGGCTGGACAAGCAGTATGTGCAATGAGATGAGGCTGGATTCTGCATGTATTTGGGAAAGGACAAAAGATGTACTGCTGTTCTAGGAAAAGGTGGTAAGAGCAGCAAATGTTGCAAAAACAGAAGTTAGGCTTCAGCAGGAGGTTGAATGTGATGGTCATTTACTTGAAAGACACTGGAGAGACTCAAAAAAGTCAGGATCTTAGATTGCAGCTTAAGTTTAATGTGAGAGGACTACTGGATACCTACACTGAGACACTAGCTTGGAGACAGAAGGAGGAAATTTTGCCCTGAATCATAATTCAGAGGTAATATTGAGGGCTGTGCTAAGTAATCGAGGCATTCCAGAAAGCAAGGTATAAGATCAGAATCTGAGACACTCAGAAATCATGTATCCTTCTAGATAAAGCTTACAAGCCTTGAAAAGATCTGGCAATTGCTCGTGTCTTTGAGACATCATTAATTCACAGATAAATTGTAATTATTCTGGCAATAACTTAACCATTTTTTCTTCATTTTTCTCCTAAGATGTGATTATATTTAAATTTGGACCTAAAAATGAGAGTGGTATTTTTCCGGTGAGGATGTAAGCGTAACTGAAGTTTGGTCAGCATGCCATATACTCTTTAGATCTGAATGTAACTATTGCCACAGTCATGGATAGGAAATCTATTTCCATTTTATAGATAAGAAAACGTGGGGGCCTGGGAGGGAAAGATGATTGCTCAGTCATTCAAAACTTTGGGTTAAAGGTAGACTACAAAGCCAACTTTCAAGTGACATTATCCAAAGATACTTAGATAATGGTATTAGCTCTATGACTGTTAGCTAATTTCATTACAATATATTAACAATTTTTTAATGAAACTCTCTACTTTTGGAGAAACATAGACTAATTGTATTAAGATAAGTTGATATATTTTCTAAATTCTTGAAGTAATAGTAAAACCCAGACAGGCCTGGGATTTAATACACACTCTAGCTGCATAAGAGTGCTCTGATAACATTGGTGCCCATCGTTCCTGTGGGAGCTATTTTGGATCCCCACTATGTGACATCTTCTCACAGGATTCAAGTGCTTTTAGCGCACAACTGGTGGCCTGTGCATTTCTTCTATATGGTTGATGATGTTTTAAAAGAAAGAACAGTACCTGCGGATTTCAGTAAACTAAAATACATGCCACAGTTGAGGCAATCTAGAAAAAAAAAATGCAATACCTAACATGGGGAAGGAGTGGGGAAAGAATTACGATGACTAGCAAAAGTGGAATTCGTCATTTTATCACTTATGACTAAGTTAGTACTTCAGCGATAAGACATTTACATTTAATCACATTTCACGTTTCACTTACTGAATGTGAGACTGTTTGAGAGATTAAGACCTGACAGGGCATGTTTTAGTACTGCATTAATATACAACTCAGACACTTTCAAATATCTTAGCTACATAAAGCATGTATTAACCAACTAATGAAACATACCCCACGGCAGCTGTGAGCTATTACATTCTCTCTCTCTCTCTCTCTCTCTCTCTCTCTCTCTCTCTCTGAAACTCTAGAGTTTGAGGTGTCAAGGAAAACTTAAAGACAATACAAATTAGTATTAAAAAAAATAAGGACATACTAAAGAGAAGATTTTATAAACTATTACCATAATTGCCTATGCGAATTGACAGATAAGGGCTCCATGCACACATTTGGGAATGCTACTTCTTTTAAAAAAAGAAACTGAGATAAATCATGCATGCCATGTAGAATTGACCCATCTAAGTTTTCCAGCCGAGTGGCATTTATCACAATCATAATGCCGGGAGCCACAAGCTATCTCAGCTCCAAAAACACTTTTCCCTCCTCCCCCAAAACTGCTTTTCTCATTCTGTAGCCACCCTGTTCCCTGGTCTCTTAGTCTGCAGGACAGTGGAGTTGGATTCAACTATTTGGGATATCTCACATAAACTGAATCATAAAATAGTTGTCCTTCCGCATTTTCTTTCATTGACTACAGTGCTTTCAAGCTTTCTGTTTTACCTTGTAGCACGTGAGGTAATGTGCCACCTCAGAATAACCTGCCCCGGAGTAGCCCTGCTGGCACCAGGATTAATTTGAGCTACAGCCACTTAGCAAAAATACCAGGTGCAAAAGGACACTAGGACTTTTGCCTTTTCAGTCTCATAAAACCAGGAGAAAAATCCTCACAAAAATGCCCTCCCTTGGGACCAGGGAGATGGCTCAGTAAAATAAGTGTTTCCCTGGCAAGCGCAAGGGCCTGAGTTTAATCCCTGGTTCCACAAAATAGATAAATAAATAAATAAATAAATAAATAAATAAATAAATAAATAAAATAAAAAAATGTTCTCCCTATATTGGAAAAAAGAAATCATATTCTTATCAAGAATAGGAAGTTGACACCAAAAGACTTCTACACAAACAGCTTCATAAATTACTCTTGTCCTCTTACAGTCTCCATGCCTTGTTTAGTTAATTTTACAGAGAGAGTTCACCTTATTTTATAGTATAGAACATTTGTTTATTTTCACGTGGACTCCTCATTCTTTGTATGCATCCCAGAGTCATGTAAAGCTTGTATTAAATAAATTTGGGTTTTTTTTTTCTGTTACTCTATATATGTCAGTTAAATTCCGAGGCATAGCTGAGCCAAGGACAGTAGAAGTGAAATTCTTATATAAGGAATTTGTTACATTTTATGTCTGAATAATAATATTGTTGTAATAATATATTAACATACATTATATATTATGTGAGTAGTGCTACTAAGAACACTTACCTAGATGTAGGTCACCTCTCTCAATGGGAATGAATGCTTATGTGTGGGTTTACTGGGTTTAGTGGGTGAACTTTTAAAAGCAGATTTCCCCCCAATTGTTGTTATCCTGAATTGTCTCCATGTTTCAACTCAAAATATTATTACTATTTTTTTTTGTACTTTAGGGAAGGGTCTACAGGGTGTTCAGGGTCTCACTACTAGATCAGACTTGTAGTGATTCTCCTGTTTACAGCCTCCCAAGAGCTGGGATTATAGGTGCGCGCTACCACGCCTAGTCTCAGGTTCCGTCTCAGCACACCCCGGGGACAGGGCAGGCAAGACAGGCCTGGGGATTGAACTCCTAGCCCCTGAGCCTGCTTGCAGTCACTTTACACTGCTGAGCTAGTTGGCCGGCCCATTAATTTTTTTTTTTTTTTTTTACAAAAAATATAAGGAAACATTAAAAGTAACTTCACCACAGAAATCCTTCAGGGTAGTTTAGAGTTTGAAGAAAAAGAGAACATTCAGTGTCTTGCAGAGATACAAGACCAAATGTGCTTTGGCAGGAGTGTCAGGGCCAGGAACTGAGGCTTGTACACTCACCACATTATTATTTTTGAAAGGGAAACAAATATTAAAATAAACCAGAGTTAGGGAATGTCAAAAGAAAAATAAGACCATGTGGAGGGCTCCATGCTGTAGATGTAGGAGGTGAACACAAAGAGAATGGAATTTGAAACTATCATGTAACATTGTTTTATTTTTTTATTTTATTTTATTTTATTTTATTTTATTTTATTTTATTTTATTTTATTGTGCAGAGTCTCACTGATCAGATCGGATTCATAGCGATCCTCCTGATTTGCATCTCCCTACTGCTGGGGTTACAAGCATGCGCCACCACGCCAGGACTCCATCACCAGTTTAGTGCTCCCAGGGGCAGGTCCTGTGCCGCATGCGGTGCCAGGAATGAAACTCTGGCTCCTGTGCTTACCGAAGCAAGGGCTTAGTTTGCTGAGCTATACCGCCGCCCTTAACATTATTTTAAATAACAGGGAATAACAGTAGTGTGTTTTAGTATTTAGTAAAAAGAGTTTCTCCAAAAATAACAAATAGAGAAATATAAAAAGAGTAACTGTTGAAAATTCTTGTTTCTTATTTTGGTTTCTTGGATTCAATGAAGATTATATTTGATGAAATTTTCTTAAAATATATTGCATATGAAAATTATATATGAAGTGTGTATAAATTATCTTTTAGATAAATAAGATAGTATACATTTTGGGCTCAGGTGTTAAGACATATTACCATCACAGGTCTATTTGAGAGCGGAGGGAAAACCAGAACGTGCAGTGTCAGGAAGACTGGTGCCGGTGGCTGAGCCCGGGGACCTGAAAACATCCTATGAAATAAAAGGCGGAGGGGGAGCTCCATGGCTGACAGAAGCACTCAGGAAGACTTTGCCCACATAAAATATTACAACAGCCACAAAGGTTTGCATCTGTAGAAAAACATGCCCAGAGCTGTCACTCATTGTCGCTGCCTTTTCCATTTTAATGAGGAGGCCTCTTCCCACAAATGACAACACTGCAACTCTGAAGCATGACATTTCATAATTCTCATTAAAAATTGTAAGTTTATTGTAACAAAATTACAGCATATTAAAATTAAATTATAAAGGTGTACAGTCATAAACATTGTGAACACGTTAAATGATGAAAAATATATTTTAAACATGGAATGCCAATCAGTTGTGTTTTTGCCTTTCATGCCTCTTCATCTTAGGGGTAAAGATGCATGACTGGGCAGGTCAGCTGGATGAGGGGCTTCTACTTACTCTGAACAAAGCTGTGCCTTGTGAATGCTTATGGATAATTTATGAAGGAGAATGGATGGAAGTCATGTTGGAAGACTAGGACTAGAAAAATTGAGAAATGGATATAAAAAGTGATTATTTTTCTTCCATTCCTCTCTCTTCCCTTCTCTTCCTTTCTTTTCCATTTCCTCTTAAGAACTAAATGTCAGTGTTTCCTTTTGAGTCAAACTTTCCATGTAGAATGGACCAAGTGCAGTAAGTTTCCTGTAGACTTGAAGAATAACTATAAAAACAACTTTCTAAATGTTGCCTTAAAAAGTCAGTGGGCCATGTGCAAGGTCAACAAAAAGACTTATATGTGCTAAAGAAGTAAACATATAATTTTTATTTATTTTCTTTTATATACCAGCTAGGATTACTTTGATCAGCGCAGTTAATTTTTATCTACCCACAGTAATGCAAGTCGTAACTGGACTGGTAAAATCCACAGGTAATTTGAAAAGCTTAATAAGTGTAAATAATTTAAATAACTTTTATCATTAACCTTATAGTTGCAAAGTATTCATAACATCTAATGACACTGGGTTAAATTTTTCATTAGGTTTGGTACATTCCCACTCTTTAGTCTCATAACTGATTACATGCTAATGACTGACGGGGTGGGGAATAAAAGGCGAAAAGAAGAACATCTTAGCCTGGATCTTTGAGTTCTCATTCAAGGAAATAGCAGCCCTTACCTGTAATGAATAAATTTTCCTTGAAGAATTTTTCAGTATAAGAATAATGTTTCAATATATTATGGTATTTGGTATGTCAAAAACCAAACAAGGACGGAACAGTGAAAGATCATTAATCTGCTTACATTATACACTGGAAATAAAATAAAGATCACACGATTCTCGGCTTGACTGATACCACCTATGCTATGAACACTTAGCAATCACATGTGTAACTTCTTTTAAATCTCTTTAGAGGATAAAATAAACTAATTATCAATATTTTCAGTTTAATTAAGGTAGTTCTATTCAATCTCTTTTAATGTGTCTGCTAATTTAATCTACTGACACTTAAAATTTGAAAAGCCCTGGAGAGTGAGAGAGAAATAAAAGAGAAATAAAGATTGTGATCCAACATGTTCAATGAATCTAAAAATGTATCCTGTTTTAGTATAAATGTCACATGTATTTTATATGCTTCTGTTCTATTAATCTGATTGTTAATCTGTATATACGATAATAATTTATGATGACATAAATAAGTAAATCTGATACTGGCAAGAAAAGGGGGTGGTTGAAATAAAGAGGAAAACAAAGAATTGAAATGTGTTATGCATATGTACCTGCTCCTCACAATGAGTGTAATCATTATATATTGCAGACATGTATCAATAAATTGTTTTATAATACTCCAAACCCCTAAATCAAGATGAAGACGCCTGTACTTCAGCCGTGTGAGATCCACAATGCACCATTGCTTTTGCTGCTGTCCTTCTCTCCTCCCTGAAGTCTAAGTTTTGGCCACGCGTGGTCATTCGTGTGGGTCATCCTAGCACTTGGGATACTGAGGCAGGAGGTCTCAGTGAGTCT
>NW_004524682.1:3019767-3024366 GCF_000260255.1 Octodon degus
GAATAAAAAATGTGTGATACTAGAAAAAGTAAAGGTAAGGAAGCAAAACAAAATAAATCTATAAACAATACTCAAGAATGATCACAGAAAATCAGTGCAGGAAATAAGATGGTTAATATTAATTTTGAAATCCTAATTTTTGTTTGAAGTGTGACTTAATGTGCACATTTTAAAATCCTTTAAGAAAACAAGTTTATTGAAACTAGCATTAGAGTTATTTGAGTCAAACATACTTTTAACATAACTAAGTACAAAATACCCCATTAATTAGGATGCTCAATTAGGATATATAATTAAAATGTTTATAAAATATATTTAAGAGGTTATTTTTATATATTTATTTTATTTTTGGCATACATTTTTATAATTTGATTTTTTTTTTAATTTTAGGGAAGGGTCTACAGGATGTTCAGGGTCTCACTATTAGATCAAACTCATAGTGATCTGCCTGTTCCAGCATGCCCCGGGGGCGAGGTCAGCATGGCAGGCCCATAATTTGATTAATTTGTATATGTGGAAATAGAGAATTAATATTAAATACAACATTTATTTTGCTAAAATTACAATAACAAACAAAACTGAAAGTTAAGTAAGTTTGTAAGAAGTTATGAAGAAATTGCTTCCTACAATGTTTCAACTGTAATGTCAACACTGGGGGGAACCTTGTGAGTGTGTAGTAACTTCATTTTGGAACCATAAAATTACATAATGGGATTACAATGCATACTCATGAGGATTAAATTTATAGTTTTATGTATGAGAAAAGCAAATCCCAGAGAAGTTAGGGCTCTCAAAAGTGCCCAGCATTCTTAGGTCCACAGGACTTGAACTCTAAGTCTTGCCTTCTCATGCAGTGTTTTTCTACTTCCTCTTTTTATTAATCCTGATGTACTACATGTAGGGACAAGTACTTTGTCTTATTAGAAATGAATATCATTAATATACTTATAGGTCACAAAAACCTATCACTATTATCTCTTCTTCCCAGCCACTGATCAATGGGAATTTTTTTTTTTTCTTAAAACTACGTGATAGGGCTGGTGAGATGGCTCAGTGATTTAAAGCACCTACTTAGAACAAGCTTAGCAAAGCACAGGGACCGCAGTTCAATCCCCCAGGACCACATGCCAGCCCGCCCCACCCCCTGGTGGGCTGAGCTGGTCACACACACACACACAAATTAAAAAAAAAAAAACCTGGATAGTGAGGTTTTGGATTTGAAAAAGCAACTCATACATTTGTCTTAAAATAAAAACACTATAACAGAGTTTTGAATGATATCAACAACTTTGATGACTGGTTATTCTGGAGTAGAAGGCATGTCCCCTCTGGCTGGATTGGGGACTGCTGTAAAGGTCATACTGACTTCAGAGGTCTTGAGGGCCTGCTGAGGCCTGTGGCAGCTGTGTTCTGACTTAACCCCTCTGTGCCTAGTCCTGCTTATCCAAAGGCATGTAGATGTCTCTGAGAGAACTTCTCAGTAACTCACTACCCAGGGATGTGTACCTGTCCTGGAACAGCAGACTATAAAGTACTAGGAACTAAGGGTGGATGGGTGGATTTTCAAATTTTGCTGTTTTATGTAAGCTTAGATAATGTATAAGAATCAATTGTCAAGCTGCGAAGGGTAACCATGACTGTAATCCCAATATTTTAGGAGGTTGAGGCAGAAGGATCACAAACTCCAGTCCAGTGCAGGCAATTTAGGGAGCTAGTGAAATTTTGTCTCAAAATAAAAGCTAGAAAAGAGTTGGGGATGTAGCTCAGTGCAAAGGCCCTGGTTCAGTCCCTAGTAACACACATACACACACACACACACACACATACACACACACATAAATAAATAAAAAACTACGTGATATTAAATCCAGTGTTTTAATGATCAAATTTACCATTTTAATTGTGAAAAAAGTGAAGACTGCATAAAAAGTAGATAAAAAATTTCCTCCAAGATAATGGGAAAACAATGCAATTTCAGTGGTAAGCTTTATTTTCTACCTTTAAAACTGCCACATTATAATAAAGTCAATTCTGAGATTTTTAAGAAATTCTTGACATTATTTTTACATTTATCCTTTGTCTTGGACCCTGAATGCTAAAATGGCTTCTAAGTCAGGTATGGCAGCTCATGCCTCTACTGTAGTAACTCTTGGTTCACAGTTGTTTTCCTTTGTGAACAATTTTGCTCACAATCAGAAGTCGTGAGGCCACATTTTGCTTTTGTTTGTAAACTCTGCAACAGATAGAAAGCATCCATGGCCATGTTTCCCACTTTTCCAAATTATACACCAAAATCAGACCCTTGAGTTCAAACATCATATTGTTTTCTTAGTGTAAGAACATGAAAGAGAAAAATGGAATCTGAAAGGAACACCAGATACTGGGAAGAAGAAATGAACTTATTCAGATAAAATAGTTACTGAATTGAGGAGGACAGCAAAGGACTGGGGGAAGGAGGTTTATCTATGCATGTAAGCAGGCGGGTTTGGACAACTGTACTGTGCATTTCTACTGGTCTATGGAAAGGAGCAGATAATGCTTAATTTGTTTTGATTCCTTTTTTCAACTGTTCATACCTTTACCTCCTCTTAATTTCTTTCTTCTAATTTTACATGCATATATCTGGTAATATGAATAACTGGTTGAAAGACTACACTATGTATTATAACAAATACTATAAAATTCTTTGTATTTTTATAAAATACTTTGTTAACTGGAATTCTGTATCTCTTGTAATTTTTTCTGTTTTAATTCTAATTTCACTCTCTCTTGAAAAAAAAATTTAGAAAATCGTGCAACAAATTAAATTCATGAACTGAGCGATCCTGTCCTGCTTGCAGAATGAAGCAGGAGGGTCTCAAATTTAATTTAATCCAAGTAACTGAGTGACTTATCTAGACCCTGTGTATAGATAGATAGATAGACAGACAGACAGACAGACAGACAGACAGACAGACAGATGGTAATATTGCTTGGTTTCACTAAGGCCCTTGGTTCAATTCCCAGTACTGAAAAAATGCAACATGGTCCTGTGATATTTGCCCACATGTGCAGAAGACTTGCATAGTTGTCTTTTGGGAAGAATCTGTGGATGTGAAGGCATAAACTCTGGGGATGGTGCCATGTGGAAATTTAACTAAAGATTCTTATTTACACAGACCAGGTCTATTCACAGGAGTTCTTTAAACCTTGGTGTAGAAGGTGGTGACTACAAAGGTCAGAGATTTAGTGAATTAAACATGTTCCCTGAAGCATAAGTGAGTAACCTCTAAGCTACTAGGTGGGTAGCATGCAGCTGTGGTTGTTAGAATGGAGGTTTACCCTGCTTAGCATCTACCCCAGGGAAGGCAAGGGCACTGCTGGGTGTGTTGGGCGGGCCAAGGACGCTGCTGCCTTGGGGTCTAGGTCTGCTTCCTCTCTTGTTCTGCTTGGGTGCTCCCTTCACACTCTGCTTGCCAGTCCCAGGATCTGAGCAGCTTTGCTCTTCCGCGACCTTTTGCCAGGATGACTCTGCCATGGAGTCTGACCATGGATGGAGCCATGGACTGAAACCAAGAGCAAGTTAAATATCTCCTTTTTAAAATAGTGGGTTTGGATATAGTATTTCAGCAGTGAGTGAACTGACCAATACAGAGAGGATGAAGGGTCTTCCTTAGGCTAGGGGCTAGATTCCATTCAGTAGTCAGCAAGAAAATAAGGACCTCAGTCTTACAAGCACAGGAAACTGAATCCTGTAAATTTCCTAAATGAGCTTAGAAGAGAGCTATGAGCCTTGATTTCTGTCATGTATATTAAGCATAAATACTACTTCCTAGCTTGCTCTATAGAATCTTGGATAATACATGTATTTTAAATAGCTAATCTAAATTGACCTGTTAGGGGAAAATAGCAAATTCCAGATGATTACATACTAAAGCAGCCAGAACCTATGTGGGCCTCCAGAGACTCCTGATTCCCACTCTGATAATAGTTAGGTCATCCCCTCTCCTTGAGTGTGAGTGTGCCCTGTGGCCTGCTTCCAATAATAGACAAATGTGATGAGATGTCACTTCTGCTGATGGACATGTATTATACATGTCTTGTTTTAGCAGAATGAAATTAAAGACTCTTCCTTGCTGACTTTGAGGAAATAAGCTACAATGATATGAAAAAGTGTAATAAATGAGCTTTGAGAAATGGCAGACAGCTTCTAGGAATAGCGAGCTTCTAGGAGTTGAACATAGGAACTTTAATAATACAACTACTAAGAGATGAATTCTTCCAATAATGAGGGAACTTGCACAAATTTCAGTGGATAAGGCTGATAAAACTGTAGCTGTGGCCCCACCTGGGGTACACATGGATTGTTCACTTTCAAGATTGTAAGCAGAGGATTTAAGTAAGTCACATAAATCAATTGCATTCTCATCTCTGGGATACAATGCCCAGCACCAACAATTTAAAGGAGGAGAGGAGTATTTTGGCTCCCATTTTTATTCCATGGTTGCTGGCTCCAACACAGAAATAGGCTTGGCAGAGAGGCATGGTAGGGGAAAATGTGCTTAATGCATAACATCCAAGAAATAGAGGGAATAATGGAGAAAGACAGAACACAGAGAA
>NW_004524682.1:3024522-3063960 GCF_000260255.1 Octodon degus
GATCTACACACACACACACAAATACACACACAGATCAATGACCCACCTCCAATCATTCCCTCCCTCCAAACACTGAGTAAGTTGTAATGCCTGCATGATCCACTCACCTTCCAAATGTATGAGACAAGATATTTGTGGGACATTTTATCTAAACAATAACATCATGATTGTAATTCTATTTTGATGATGGGAATCAGAATAAATACCATGACTTCTGGTGTTCTGTGTGTTATTTCCTAGATCAGTGGACTCAATTTAAAAGCTTAAACAAAAGTCCCTTTCTAAAAGCCTTACTAAGGCACAATGAGATTCATTTATTGATGAAATAAAGAAAAATCAATAAATGTTATATTGAAATACTATTCCTAATGAGATTAACCTAGGTTCATTTTGTTTCTCTCCTAGTTTTTCATTTCTTTCTTTTTAACCTTTCAATCCTATAAGTTATGTCATTTAGGTCCATGGGTATAAAATGATGTAGTGAAGTAGAAATTTTAAAACACATACATGGATCAGTGGTGTGGGTTCCTCACAGGTTTTACATCCTAGAAACATTAAGGTGGTTTAGGCAGTGGTGATGGTCCTATGGCACACATGCCCCAGAGGGTTGTTGGTATCATTGAAAGCCCCAAAAAGGTTTGACTTGGGTTTAGGACGTAATTATTGAGAGCAGACTTCAAGGAAATTTGGAAGATTAGAGAAATTGCTCTTTCATTTTGCTCTGCCTCTTAGCCAAGTAGTTATATGACTAGAAAAAAAAATATAGCCCTAGGTGTGAGAGTAGATAGGAGATAAGAAAAAATACTACTTCCTTCCTATGACACGACTAGTCATGAGGTAGCATCTCAGAGTTTAATGGGCACGTCATGAGTCTTTCAGTTAATGATAGCCAAAAGCACTCAGAGGACATGAAGATAGACTCATCTCCATGCATGCTTTGCACATAACAGAAGAGTGATTCAGTTTCTTGTTATTACATAAAAGATGCAGAACCTTCAGTCCTGAAAAAAAAAAAAAACTGAGGAAAGAAAATTTCATCAGCATTTAAGTGGACATTTTCTCTTTAATATTTTAACATGATGATAGATAATATGAACAACCCAAAATGAAAGGTAGGCTATCTAAAAACTCTTTTTTAAAAATAAATATTCAGCACCTAGCATTGTTGGGAACTATACTAGCTGTTGAGAACTTGTAGTGAAAGTAAACTTAATGTCTTCATGTATTTCTTGTTTGTGTGTGTCTGTTAGAGTCTCCTATAAATGCATAGCATGTTCTGCAGGGCTAAACGATACCGTTAAGATTTTTCTATGATGTTCTACCTCTGCTTCTACTTTTCTTTTCTTTTATGTGTTTAGTACAGTGTCTACAGGATCTCACTACACAGATTGCACTCATAGTGATCCTCCTGTTTTCAGCCTCCTAAACTCTGGGATTACAGGTATGTGCCACCACGCCCAGTCTCAATCACTGTCTCAGGGTGCCCCAGGGTAGGACTGGCCAGCACGCTGGGGTAGAACCCGGCCCATGTGCACAGGTGCTTTAGTCTGTTGAGCTATCTTTTTTTTTTTTTTTTTTTTTTTTGCCAGAACCGGGGATTGAACTCAGGCCCTTGCGCTTGCCAGGGAAGCGCTTATTCCACTGAGCCATCTCCCTGTCCCCCTGCTGAGCTATCTTGCCAGCCCTATTTCTACTTATTGACCTTTTTTATATTTGTTTGAACTGGGAATTGAACTCAGGGCCTTATGCTTGCGGGGGCTTATTCTGCTGAGTTATATCCTGGGCCCTATTGACCTGTATACTAACTGAAAGGGGTGAAGTTTAGACACAAGTTTCCACCTTTCAATATAAGTGATCCCCAAAGTATATCTGCCAGGTCTATCAAAATCTCTTTTTATTAAATGGAAATTTTTAAGACTTTTTGCTTTGTTTTGTTCAAACATATAGCAACTTTGGCCCTTAAATTACACTATTCTCCAAGTATGTCATAATCTCACTGCCTGCGATGTTATCGTTTCTGCGAGCACTTTCCATCTTTTCTGTGAGTTCCATTTTTCTCCCTGGTTCTTTTCTCTCGTCCTCTCACATGCTGATACTGTGGAGGCGACCCCTTCCCAGTTTTTCACATCTGACATATCTTTATGCTTTACAAGTGTGTTTTCCCAACAACACATTTATTTTAAAGCCTCAGACTTGCACAGACAATTACTTTCTCAGAATGTTGTCCTTCTTGGCTCCTCTCTCTTTCCATCCTGATACCCAATTATTGAAACCCACCTCATAGGAAACTCATTTCTTATCTTTTCTGTCTTGGTCATCCTAATTTCCTTTGTGTTTAGATTCTCCTCCATCTGGGCATACTTTAATGTGTACTGGCATTCTCCTGAAATAATTAAACTAATCTTTTCACTTTTTTTTTTAACTGAAATTCCTCAAAATAACTGGGCATAAAGTTTAAATACTCTACCAATAAATTAGATGTTTGAAATCATGACTAAGATCTGAAAAACTCCTAAGGTCTCAGTTTATTACTGTCTCATGAGATTCTCTCTTATTTTAATGTGAAATGAAATAAGTTAATTAGTACCACACAGCTATGATAATTTTAATTAAAAACACTGTGAGGCATAGAACTAATGCCAAATAAATTTTTCTGTACTTTCATGTCAAAAAGAATATTTATGTTAAACTTAAAAACAATAGCATGAAGGAGAAATACCAGAGTTTATTTCTAAGAAAACAAATAGAGGGCCAGCCAGATAGCTCAGCAGACTAAGCTACCTTGCTTAGGCAGAAGCAGGGACCAGGGTTTGATCACTGGTGTACCAAGCTACCCCAATTCCTGGGGCATGCTGAGATGGTGATTGAGACTGGGGTTGGTGACACATGCCTATAATCCCAGTTCTGGCAAGGCTGAAAACAGGAAGATCACTATGCGTCTGATCTGTGTAGTGAGACCCTGTGGACTCTGTACTGAATACATTTAGAAAAAGAAAAAGAGAACAAAGAGTAGCTTTTACTATGAGATTCAGAAAATCACTAATGCAAAAAAATAAAACATCTTTTAGAATTTCCTCTCACAATTTTGTTTTAATATTTGACAAAATTCCTACTGATCCTTACCAAATGTTATGATAATACATTTTAAAAATGTAGGAGTTTTCTGCCTGTGATTCCAGTGCTTGGGAGGCTGAAAAAGGAGGGTCACTATGAGTCTGATCTGTGTAGTGAGACCCTATAGACCCTGTACTAAATACATTTCAAAAAGAAAGAAAAATAAGTGAGCTTAAAATGAATATATATATATATTTCATTTTGTGAGTAAGCATTTTTTTGGAAAAGCATTTTTTATAAAATTTGTATAAAACATACAAAGACCTAGCCCCTATTATTTATTTATTTATTTATTTATTTGATTTTCTCTTGTATTACTTTAATTAAAGTAGCAAGCACATTTATTTAGACTATATAAAAACTGAAAAAGACAGGATACTCCTGTCTTATTTATTTTTTCAATTCATTTCATATTATCTTTAATTTTTTTATTCATCTGAATGAGAAAAATGGCAATGAAACCATTTCAAAACAGGGTAATAGGATAGTTACATTGATCAATACATTGCATATTTTTGTCTTCATAGTAGTTATTTAGAGGGCAAGATGTAGACATGATATCTTGTCTAAATAATATTAGTACAAACCTTTCTTCTCACTGAACTAAGATAAAGTAGCTGTATACTATCCTATTTTGTGTATACATACATATGCATATTTTTTTTCACTACAAAATCGTCCTTTATTTATATCCCCCTTTTTTGTTTTGTTTCGTCAGAGATGGGTGTTCCATTGCTGTTAGAGAAGCTGTATTTGGAGAAGTCTTTTAAAGACCTTTTCATACTTGATGCCAGTTCAAATATTGTAGGTACTTGAATTCAGCAAAATAACCCAACATAGTCCGATAGTCCATAATAGCAGTACTAACCCCTATTTCAAATAAAGGCTATATACCATCCAAGCCACCAACTCAATTCAGAATTATAGTTCATTGTATATCTACATAACATACAATGGATGAAAACTTCTCAAAACTCTGTATAATCACAAGTAACTAACCTAAATAGCAGTATAACATCAACCTGAGGTAACTAGCCTCACATAATTGCCCCACTGGATGTCTATGTAAAAGCTCTGATTGGAGTCCTGCACTTATTTCTCCAGAAAGAAAACCTAAAGCATCCAGAATCACATGCTTAGTCCCCTCCAGAATCAGATGCATCTCTAATACTATACTTTGGAGCTCATTAACCAGGCTAAGCCATTTGGTTCTCCTTGTGTCTCTTGGTGATAACAAAGCAAGCGCTCCTATGATACTTTCATAATTCATGGTCAGGGATAGAATGAGAGAATGATTTCTGCCACTCTGCCTTTTTGAGCGCATAATCTTGAAGAAGTAATTCTCTTTATGTCTCCAGGGAGGCAGGGCTAAGGGGCAAACCAAATCCGAGCAGTGACACTGAGTTCATTCTACTTTCCATACTCTCTCTGATCACTGAGAGGATGGTTCTGAGGATCCAGTTAAAGAATGTTTGGTTTGGTTTTGTCCAACAAATTTTTATTTTAAAACCTACAATACAATTATTTATTTCACTGGGAACATCAAAACAATAATAGGCTACTCTCTGTTTTGACATTTCTGTCTCAGGTTTGCAGAAATTTAACCTGAAACCACCAGAAACCCCAAATCACAAATCTGAGCTTCCCTTGGAGCCCAAGAACTGTTTGATTTATACAATTTACTCTTCCTTCTGTTGAGGTTTCCAAACTGTATTCCTTATAAATTCCCCACTTGACTATGAGCTCACCGAGGGTCCAGTCTGAGCACCTACAGGACCACTTAACACAGCATGTGTGTCAATAAATGTGTTTTTAAAAATGCATTCACACAAGTTTGGACAAATATGTGATGTAGACTTTGATGTACTGGTAGAAACTACGTGGCTTCTACATGCATCATTCTTATATCAAGCATCTATTTACAGTGATTACATGCGACATGTAGAAGAAGGCACAACAAATAATTTTTGATAAGAACTAATTCAAAACAGTATATTCATAAATAAAGGAATTATTCAGTAAAGCTCAAAAGTGATATTATCATATCTTATAATAAATTATAAAATTTAAAAATATATTTCATACTATGTATGTTTTTTCACCGTTTAGTACATGTTTTGTAATTAGCAAGAAAGTACTACTAATCAGATAGATCCTGAAAGTAACCCTAGGAGAAGCTTCACTCTACTGCCTCAAATAATATTTACTATTTCACATCCTGGCAGTTTGTTTGATAAAGTATTATTTGAGGACGTTGAAAAAAATACGACTGATCCCTGAAAATATCACAAAAAGTATGAGTTTCTGCTAAGTTTCACATGAAAAGCAGCTAACTTAATTTTGAAAATTGCTTGAAATTGTAGATTAAGATATTAACAGTTCTTTTATTACAGGATAAAGTGACCATAATGCCCGAGGCAATACACTGATTAAAGCAGGTGCAAGGAAAGATAGCCCTAAGCTGCGTAATTCCTTGGATAATACATCAGTGATCCACTTTAATGTGCTTATTAAGCAAAATGGAAAATTGGGTCAAATTAGACAGTGAGATGAAGCTGTCTGTGCATGACATGGCTTACCATGGAGACAATCAAAGTGACATTTCATAACCTAAGTCTCTAGAGATAAGATATTTGCCATTAAATTAGTCAGTTACCTAACCTTATGGAAAATCTACAACTATGATCAGGAAAAGAAAATTGCATTAAAACTGGGCAATTATGGTATAATTGTAGGGGACAAATTTTCTCTCTAGCAGTAAATTGAAACTATGACTTTCTATAAGTGAGGGTTCAAAAAAAGACAGTAGTGGTTATTTGCATAAAATAATTTATCTAAGTCACATCCATGAGATGACTGCTCTGGGTAGCTGTGATCAACTTTAACATTCACTGAAGAAAAAGTTCTCAGGAGGCTAGTGTCAGACTCTAATAGTTGGTGACATGGATCATATTTTTGTCGGCTTTCCTGAAATCAAAATATGTAATTTTTCCATGAGGAAAACACTGATTTTGCTTTGAAAAGATGAAAGGAAATAAAAGTATGCCTTCACAGGATGATCTGCGTTGAGTGCTAATTAGATGACAAGCAGAGAAACCTAAGAGGCTACTTTAGTAAGAGAGTCCTGCAGACGTCTTCCTTGAAATTAGGCACATCCTAGGTAAATATCATTGAAATACATGTAAGAAGCCTTTCTGCATCTCAAAATAAGTTGAAGTGAGTGTGCCTTAAGTCTGAATCTGACTGATGTATCCAGTTTACATTTGGGTAGCTGCTGCACTGTCCAAGTGCTCATCCATTTGGCTTTTAGACACCAATGTTTAAATATCCGGAGATCTCATTTTATACATGCCCGGCTATGTTCAATGAATCAGGTCTTAACCCAGAGATGTTCTTATTCTCAGGAAGGACATAAAGTTGTCTTCCTTCAACATTCTGTTACAGAGATAAAGTTAGTTCTTTGGACAGTGAAATTGAATGTGCATTTGCTATAGACAGAAGCTATATTTTGCCTATAGGTATAAAAATTCACATACTTGGGGGACTCTCAGATGTTTATTAAATGTCTACCCTACTCCTCCCATTTTCCTGCAGCTCCAGTCATAACTCTGCCAGGAATGATGCTTCCCATTTTCACCCTCCATCAGTTGTCCTCATGTAGGAACCCACATCAAAGCCACCTAAAGGGTTTTATGAAAGCGCAGGTTGCTGGACTCCAATCACAGAGTCCTTGGTTCAGAAAAAGTGGTGGAGGATCCAATAATTTCCATATATCACGAGCCCCCAGAGTATGCTGATTCAAACTTTGAGAGCTTTTCTTCTCCACATCTGTACTGACTTCTCTAGCCATCCACTCATATTATCTTCCCTAATTTCTTAACTCCCTTTATCATAAACTACATGAAAACATAGGCCTGTGTATAACAAATCTTGCACTATGTCAAAGCACATCAACAGCAGAGCTTGGGGCCTCTTCCTATTCTGATTGATCAAATCCTTCTTGCTATGCTAACCTTCCTACACAGTCATGTTTTCCTCTTGACCCTATACTCCTTGGAGGCAATACAATTTCAATATTATTTCTCACCACAGTTCTTTATTACTTTCCTTTTACTCTCATGCAATTATAATTTCCTTCTACTCAGAGCAGGTGATATTATTTATTTGGAATGAAGAAAGCAATCTACTTAAACTAATACATCCTAATGCTTGAGATCTGGTGTGAGTGTTGATTTTTTAGAAAAAGATGCCTCTGAGCCACACATCAATTTCACAGCCCGTGACAATATGACGTGAAAACTGTCTGAGAACTGAGAAGCTTCCTTCTTTCATTCCTTGTCACCACTGCCAATGATTCATCTAGATACACAACAATGGACAAATTCATTGGTTGGGGCTATTTGAAGGATTTAATAACTTTGTAGAATATATATGAAATTTATGTCTTAAATAATACATTGACATATCCATTCAATCAACAATTGAAACATTATAATCCTTGTGATAATAAATCTACCTAAACATTTCATTGTGCTGGCATTGTTCCATTAGAACATTTATTTTTTTTTAAGGTAAAAGTACTATCTCTTCATGGTCTGGTGGTCTGTCTCACCATTAAATTCACACATTGCAATTCTAGTCCCCAAGGTGGCTATGTGAGGAGGTCTTTGAGAGGTGATTGGATCCTTTGGAAAGGGAGTAGGGTTCTCATGAAAATGATTCCCAAGAGCTTCATGGCCACTTCCAACATCAATGGACACAGAGAGAAGGGAAGGGAACTTCGTTTGAACCAAGAAATAAGTCCACCTTAGACATCTATCTACTGGTACCTGGATCATGGTAATTCCAGCCTCCAGGTGGAATTAAAGGTGAGAAGTAAATTTCTGTGATTTATTTCTATAAACTACTTGGTTTATGAGAAATTTGCTGCAGCAGCCCACACAGACTGAGATAATACTTTACCTAACAAAAGAGGCACGTGTGGTAGAGAATAGTCATGTTTCAGAGAGTGATCATGATCCCTTCAGAGGTGCACACGAGGAAGCTGAGACACAGGAGGTAGCAAGGGCTCAGTCGCTGGACACCACTAGCAGGACTGCTTCTCAGCAAGCTGCACTGGGGTAAAGTCCGCCTTCTTAAATATCCCATATTTACACAAGAGAGCAAGGAAGTAAGTAATTGCTATGAAATCAAATAAGTAACTGCTCAGGAGTGTTAGGAAAAGGTTTTGGGATAAGTCGAACAATGGTCAACACAGCCTGGTGGGCAGAGCCAGGGTTCTTAGCTCTTGTCCCTAGGGCTGTCCTTTCCCCTTGGTCTCCTTGCTTCATCCTGTTTCTTCTTTTCCAGTTTTCCTCATGAGATTTTTCTCTCTTTAAAAAAATACTTTCTATTTTATTTTTCTTTATTTTGGCCTCATAGAAGCCAGTATTTTCTACTTACCATCTCTGCTCACTCATTTGATGGTTGCAACCAGTGTCTCAACAAGCAAAAATAACAGTGTTCACAGAGGCAGTTCATGGCAAGCTTCAAAAATTTCCACAAAAATCAGAATTTCCCACAGGATTGGTTACTATCTTCCTCCAAAATATGACCTTGGCTAAGTTACCAAAGACTCCACAGTCTCACTTTCGTCACTTAGGAAAGAATTGGATTAAACAGCTTCCCACTCTGAAGCCTGCATGTTATTCTTTATTTCTTTCTAAATCAACCCTTTCATAATTTAAAAAAAAATCTCCTCAGTTATAATAAAAGCTTTTATCATCTGCTAACTGCATAGTACTCTATAAATGTTTGTTTTCGGTACCAGCACTTGGGGCAATTTCTTTTACAAGTGGTTACTTCAGTATGAACTGGAAATATTGTAAACAGAGCCAGTCATGAAGGCAGTATGTGAAAGACTTTTATGGTAAAATTTCACAGAATGCATTTAGTCCATTTACATCCTCCTGCTGAGGCTTCTAAAGCAAGGCTGGGAAGGCAGATTTCACATTTCCCCAGGCACAGGTCAGAAGGAACGTTCAGAGGGAACTTGAAACCCAGGCAAACATCCAAACATATAAAAGTACAGTCGTTTTAAAACTAGTAAAAATGAACTGTTACCCAACTTAGCAGATGGCGATATTTTATGAACCATTTTGTAACATTATAGAATTCCCTGCATCTACTAAAATCTAACTCCAGGAATACTATTAAAAAAAAAAAACTATATTGCTTTTGTACGTGGTATTCTGAAGTGATGTGATATTTTGTGAACCTAAAAAGAATTTGTTAAGATCTGAAAGAATTTCATGATGCCTACAAAGACAGGTGAGAACCAATTCACAATGATGCAGTTGAGTCTATTTTTCAATACTGTGAAGATGCCATGCAATTAAAGTTACTATAACTTTATGGATATTTTCTCATTCAAGTATGTGATCAATCTTTGTCTTAGAACATAACTTTAACACAAATTTTACTAATTTGTATCTACCCCTAAATGATGAGTATTGAGGATTCCTTGGTTACATACTGCTAGTGCATTTAGAAATATCGTCTGTTTATCTGATGAGGGGAATAAGCTTGTGGAAGGACTGAGAAGTCTTTTACACAATCACATTCAGTACAAGAGGAAAGTAGCTAAATGGTGATAAAATAATTATGGATACCCCCTCTTTAGTCTCTGACAAATAACATGGAGAATTGATGGAAGAATAATAGAAAAATATTTTCAAACCTTTGCATACTTTCTTTACTAGTGGGATAACAGGATTAGTTAGAAGCTATATTTGATTAAATGAAATATGATCCAGGACCATGAATGAAGAGCAGTAGAGCCTAACAGACTTGGAAAGTGAGGATGAACCTGATCAGTCAAAGTTGCCAATTTAAAAATACAATTAAGAATATTTTCTTAAAATTAAGTAAAAGTAGACGTATTACAATAAGTTTTAGATTAATTAGTTCATAAGTATTATTAGGAGTAAATTGGCTTTCTGTAAATGAACAAAATATTAATTGGGGTCCTTCTCTGTGGAACTTGTTTCATATAACTTATCTAAATATTTTGCTGTAAAATGTTGGATTTATTACTTTTATAATAAAATAACTTCCATATTCTAGCATATTGAATATTGTTTCATATACTAGATATAGAATATGGTCCTATTTGTTCACAGAGGACAATTTCCTTCTCAATATTTTGAAGTGAATGAAGCTCATCTTTTTTACTAAATGCCAGGTTAATAAAAATTATACATTTACTCTTTCAATTCCTTGTCCAACTATATATAAAAGTATCTAGACTGCTATACATCATTTCTTTTACTACCATTGTTTAGCATATCTGATATAGGATAAGTGATAAAAGAATTTACCAATACTGAGAACTAATTGTACAACTATAAGAATGGAATTACATATAAACACTGTATTTTATTTTCATAGACACCACCAAGAAGTAGACATAATTACTTGTATCTTATAGTTAAGGCCGAGCAATTTATTAATGTAATGGCTATGAAGGCATGAGACCAAATTTGAACCCATAACTGTCTGCAATATTCTATGATTTTTATGATATAATTTGAGCTGCCACACTACACAAAGGTAGTGAACACCATTCATCTGCATTAACTGTGAGAGGTAATCCCTTGGGCTTGCTATTTCCTGAAATGTAATATAAAACCATTTTTCAAGGACATATATTACAACAGGTGTGACAAAAATATCTCCTTTGGTAAAAGTGCCAGGGGGAGCCTGGCTCCCTGATGCATCAGGTCATTTTCAAAGTTTATTATATGGTAACTCAGCCTGCCTATAAGCCTTAGGGATCAACATGAGTGTGCTTGCAAATTCATGCTAACATTTGCAGAAAATGTTGTGTTGTTTTGGGTTAAACAGTGGGTCAAAAGAGGGCAAAGGGCAAAGGTGGAATCTTACCTACACATTTCTTCAAATGAGCAACAGTTCAACTGTACAATCTATCCAGCAAACAATTAGGGATGCCACTAACTGACAAATAAAAAGAAGACTGTTTTAGGTGATGGATGTCGTTTGTTATATCATAAAAGGTGACTGGAACTATATGGTAAAATCTAGAAGGATCTATGTAGCCTGTATGATACTTTACTTACAGTTCTCAGTAACACATTAATAAAAATCTGAAATAAGGAAGAATCAACTGGAGTGCAGCTGTATCATTCACAATTATATTAAACAATTATTTCAATTCTAATATTCTCTAACCTAGATGAAGAAAAAGGCAACCACACAGTAAATCAATAACTTCTGAAGATATTGATACAATATGAAATGATGATCCTAACGTACGGGTGGCAAAGAATAAAGAGGGATTAGTTTCCCTCTATCTTTCTCATGTGGTTAATAGAGTTTTATCATCTTTTCAACTTAATAGTGATGCTCTTAGGGGACACTGTATTTAGCATTGTAATGAAATATCTCTTCAATTGCTTTGTATAGGTTATCTAATTTTAAGGAATAAACTTAGTATTTTTTGGATGAGTTGTAAGGAAAAGTATTTATTAAAGCACTATTTTAAAAAGATCAGTGTTTTCAAACATATGCAACCCACATTTCATATCTCCTCAGACTGACTATCTTCAAGTTGATATATTATTTTAGAATAAAAGAACACATTTTAACCAAAACATACATTACTAGAGTAATCCTTCAAAATACAAGTCAGATAGTGTCAGCCTTTATCTAAACACATAGCTCCCCATACTAAGAACAAAATCCCACAGCCTCTGGTGGCTGCATGTCAGACTGGTCAGTGTCTTCTTTTGGCCTCAGTGTCTCTCCCCTACTCTACACTCATTCAGATTTGACTGTACCCCTTGCTGCCTGCTTCTGAACAATCCAAGCAAACCTCCACTTGCAAGCTTTGAAGTCCCTGTTCATTCCACTTTGAACTCTTTCCCCTGAGACATTCCAAGCATCCTTCTCCTTCCTTTGCTTACATGGCATCTTTCCAAGGGCAATGTGGTCCTGAACACCCTGCATAAAATAACATCAGCCCTAACACTGTATTTCTTTATGCTGTAAGGGAATTAACCACAGGCTGAAAATACTCATTTTCAGATTCCCATCTCAGTGGGCAAACGGACTACCAAATTCCCAATACTTTTAACATTTTTTTTTTTTTTCAGACATGATGCTAGTAGAGCTTGCAGAACACAACATTCTCGGGCTTGATCTCTGACACTTCTGCCTGTGATGAGAAGGACATACCCTTGGCTTCTCGATTCCAAGAGGAAGACAGAAATGTGGAGCAGAGGCATCCCAGCCCAATTATCACAGTTGAGTTCAACCAAACAGTTACGCACCAATCTGGAAAAGCATGAATTAGCCCATTTGAAATCTGCAGGGCCACCCATTGTAGGCCTCAGCTAATCACTGATGATTCTCGACACTTGACCCACATTCGTTATTGCTGGGAATACTGCTGAGACTTCAGAGATCATCATAGTACGATGACATACATGTCCTCATTTACAGAGTGTGTTCACTATCTCACATGCTGCACATTTATATGTTCATTTACATATGGCTACGGGCATTTAATATATACTACTTGAGGGACGGGACATTTTGAAGTTACTATTTACTGACATTTTGCACTATATATTAGAATAGGACTTGGCACTGAGAAATCACTCAACAAATCTATATTTGTGTTTGTATTATCTAAAATTTGTAGTACCTAAAATGAATAGGATGACATGCTAAATGGGAGGCTGAATAGACTAAACAGAAATAGTCTATGTCTTCCAGGAAATTATAACATAAAATAGTTTTTAAAAAATGTATTCAGTAGAGGGTCTACAGGGTCTCACTACACAGATCAAACGCATAGTGATACTTCTGTTTTCAGCCTCTCAAGTGCTGAGATTACAGGCACGCACCACCACGCCCAGTCCCAATCACAGTCTCAGTGCGTTCTGGGGGCAGGGCTGGCAGAGCACTCCGGGGATTGAACCCTGGTCCCTGCATCTGCCTAAGCAGGCAATCTAATCCACTGAGCTATCTTAATGACCCTAAAATAGTTGATACCATAAAAAATTAACCCCTGACCAAGATTTAGATCCCTATACTTATAATAATTATAATTTTCCCCCATGAAATCAACAAAACTAAAATGGTTACATGAAAATATTTTCACTTATGGCATTTGCTTTAAATGTCATAGAACTAATTTCATGTTTTATCACCTATCACCTTAATTGTCCCAACAGAATACATATATAATTCAGGGTTACCTCTCTTTATTCTTTCCAGAATTTAGCAAATGGGGGAAAAGTCTATACTCTTCTCTCCTCCCTTCCTCTCATTCTTAGTCAATTAACATTTAAATATAAAATATTTGCAAAACAGTATATATAATGTGTCTCAAGTTAGAGAAAGATGCGTGGGAAGTACATGGTATAATTGTTAGGCTCCAGGAAAACAAAAATTCTTGAAGATATCCTCCTTTCAAACAGTCTAGCACTTTTTCTTTTCATAGTAAGTGTGGCCATCCACACGATTTTCTGACATTTTTCTACAACTGAGTCTGCATAAATCTCCTGCCCCATGAAAGTTTTATCATTTCCTGGACTGGCCAAATAGCTCAGTGGATTAAAGTGCCTATAGGGGCCAGGGGTTCGATCCCTGAGCCTGCCATGCCTGTCCTGACCCTGGGGCATACTGAGATGGCACTTGAGACTGGTGTAGTGGTGCGGGCCTGTAATCAAAGCTCTTGGGGGGCTGTAAACAGGAGAATCACAACATGTCAGGTCTAGTAGACCCTGAACACCCTGTAGACCCTTCCCTAAAATACAGGAAAAAAAGAAAGTTTTAACATATCCTAAATATCACAATTTTCCTCATCTTTCTTTCTTCTGTGGCATTTATTTTATCTTCCCATATAAAGTCACCTTATCCTTAATTGGAAAAGATATTAAAACTTTTATAAAATCATTTTAAAAAGTTTCTTAAAATTCATACATGTTACCATTTACTTACACTGTGTGGCATTTTGACTGCATTTTCTGTATGTCTATATTAAATTTTGTATAAATATAATTTTCTAGGGGCCGGGGAGATGGCTCAGTAGGATAAGCGCTTGACTGGCAAACGCAAGGATCTGAGTTCAATCCCCAGTTCTGCAAAAATAAGTAACTAACTAACTAACTAACTAACTAACTAACTAAATAACTAACTAAATAAATAAATATAATTTTCTGACTTGTTTTATTCTGACTCTCACATGGACTTTGACCTCATAAACACAAATCACCTGTGGAATATAAATTTTCTAAATGCATGAATTGAGCTTTTTAGTTTTTACCAGAGTTAGACTGGTAGATTTTTAGAAAATATCTTTTGAAAATGGGCAATCAAAATTGTCAAAGTGAATTGTATTAAATAGACACTCTTTCCATGACTCAAAGGAAAGTGTCTTCGCCTGAGTTTCAGCCAGCAGGTAATAGCTCAAAAGACCCAGAACTTCCACAAGCCCAGGCAGTCGGATTGGTAGCCAGAAGTGGGACAGCAGTAGCCAACTCAAACTGAATGAATTTAGAAGGTATCAACAACTGGAAAAGACTTGGGGCCTGGAATGAGCTCTCAGGACCTGGAGGAGGCAGGCTGCATCGAGAGAGTGTGGTAATGTTCATTCCTGTGGAGGCAGTTGACTTCATATTGAAATTATCCATCTTTGTCCACTGCAACATCTTATGAAACCCTCTTATTAGGTAAGTCACACACAAAATCATCTTTGGTCTTCTCAATACTTTGTTTGTCCTTCTTAAATTTTTTATTTCCACAACTGACAGCATTGATCACCCATGTGTGTTTAGCATTTTTTCCTGAGACTGACACACTGGCAGGCTGCACATCTATCAACATCGCTCTGATTTATTGGCTTAATAACAGGAAATCATTGGGCAGCCCAGCTCTATTTTGCTTGAACACTGACCTCTGACCTTAGTCTGGTGCCTTTCAAGCTTCTTCGTTTTTTCATATCAGACCAATTAAGTGAAACATTATGAAGAGATTGTATGACATAAATGTCATATTTAAACATTTAAAGTTAGTTTTTTTTCTTTTTAAGAGGTAAAAAGAATAATTTTATTCAAAAGAAATAATCACAAATCATTTCACAAATATAGTTATTAAAGCAATTGACTTTTGTCACCTATCAGTATTATTTCAAAATTGATGTCGAGAAGGGTATAATTCTAATTTCTATTCATATTGTTTAAGACAATATGATGAGAATTGTGTAGGTACTCTTTTATAACAAATTTTATGAACCTCTACATCTAATCCTCAGAATAAAATTATTTTTCATTAAATTCACTGGCCAATTCCATAAGTAAATTCATACTATAAGCTTCTATAAACTAGTAATTCTAGAAAAATAGGAATGTAGGGGCCCAGGGAGATAGCTCAGTAGAATAAGTGCTTGCCTGGCAAGTGTAAGATCCTGAGTTCAATCCCTGGTACTGCAAAAAAAAGGAATGTATATAAATATTTATGTAATATAGAGTGATTTACAAAATGACATATTAATAATCAAATGGAAAAAAATCATTGCCCATTTAACATATTTCTTTCATCCTACTGATGGTGAGAAACACTGCCATATCTTTGTGAAAAAGACAACACACATGGTTTCAAACCACAAAGAAGTGTTATATTTTCAGGCACTTAATATTATTGGGAATTACTGTACTATGCTAATTAAAAATAGATTTGCTTTAAGAAGTTTTAAAATGCAAAAGATATTCCAGTTTCTAAATAAGAATAAAACAATCTGAAGACTCATGACTTTAGTTAGGAGCATCTTTATTAGGATTATTCAGAATATCTTTCCTATCAGGCAGCCAAAGCATTGTGTAACAGATAGCTATCAGACTTCCCTTGCTTTTCATGTATAATTCTCAGCTTATCATTGAACAATTCTTTTTTTAATTTTTATTTTATTTTATTTTATTTTGTGGAACCGGGGATGGAACTCAGGCCCTTGCACTTGCCAGGGAAGCGCTTATTCCACTGAGCCATCTCCCGGCCCCCCTCGTTGAACAATTCTGAAGAGATGAACTCATATAATGAAGTGATACATCCAGAGAAATTAAATCATCTAGAAGCAGCTTTAAAAATATGTATAATGTTGAAGCAATGCAAATTCTACTAATGCAGTCATTCTGGAAGACTTTATTAGCTGTCTTGCTGCTTAAATGACCTCTTCATATAAAATTGAGCAATGAGGGGATGCCCTCCTCACCCCACTTTAAATGAACAGCTTCCTCTGACACAAGTACTCACAGGTTGTAGCAGGAATGGGGAAAGGCTGGAGGAGTGTTAGAGTAGCCTGTCATAAAAAAATGAGCACTTCATAATTTGTACCCTAAAGAATAGTTAAACTTGGGGGAAAAAACTTAGAAGACAAAACATAAACATTGAACAATAAGAATTATATTAAACAATATAATTACAGTACTATTGTATTTGGAAAATCAAATTCCCTGAGAAAAGTGTATGTATAAGTAAATGGGGCAGGATAAAGGTTTTTCTCAGTACTTTTCCCTCATTGTTGGGACAAATACCCACACCCAGAATTAAGGAAGGAAAGATTTATTCAGCTCACAGTTAGTGGAGGTTTCAGTCCATACTCTGCTGGCTCCAAGGCACAGTGTCACACGGCAGAGGGCAGCAGCTCATGATGGTAGAAAATAGCAAAGAGCAAAGGGAGGAGCAGCAGCTATGGCAGCCAGCAAGCCTCTCTGTTCCCCATATTGTATGCACATTACCCACCCAAGGTGAGCATAGCACTCACACCCATAATCCCATCATTGGATCATGAATTAATAACAAACTCTAGAAGCCACTCCAATGACAGCATGAGTCTTTGGAGGGACAACTAGACACAAATCATAACAAGGTTAGAGGTAAGAATAGAGGTATAGGTCAAAGCAAGCTTAGGAAGCACCATTGACATATGTTATATGATGCCATTATCATTGTATTAATTAGTCTCCAAATAAGTATCTCAAAAAAGCCCCACCTTTCAGTATCCATATGCTTGTATAGTCTCTTCTGTTTTATTAGTGATTCATTTGTAAACAGAAGAACACAGTGAAAGTTGTATCATATTTTTCTTTAACAGGAACTATAAAAAATTGAGGCTTGTACATAGCTTTCCTGGGGTGCTGTCTGTGGGTGCTTCTCCTTAGAACTCAGAAGCCATGTCATAAGAAGGAGCAGGCCACAAGCCTGAGCCGTGTTGGACTGTATGACCTTTTGGAATCTTGATGGCTTCAATTCTAGCTGACATCTAACTCCAACACCATAAGGGAACTAAGAAAAAACCCAACCAAAAGACTGTCAGTCTCCAGGACAGTGAGAACCTAAAGTCATAAATCTTTCCTTTACAGTATTAGAGAAATTTGTCATATATTAACTGAAAAAGGCTCCTTTTAAACATTTTACACCTGTTCCACATTTTAGAGAAACTTCCTCTGTTATGGTAGCAATGATAAAGTAGGTAAGGATTTCAAAAACAGCTATAGAAATTATTACAGGTATTTGGTTAAGTATGATGAAGGCTTGAACACAAGACAATGGAGAGTAATAGATCTAATAGGTAGCATAAATAATCAGTAGGACTTGCCTAATTCCCTTCACATCTCACTTAGATGTTTAGGGAGAGATAAGCAAAAGTGGGAAATCTAGACTGACTTGAAAGATAATATATTGCCCAATCATCCTTTTACATTAATCAAACAGATGCACAAAGAGCCCTCACATCTGTAAGAAATGTTTGAAGAAAAAACAATTCTTCCTGTGATCATGAAACTTCATTTTTTAAAAATGTATTTAGCACAGGGTCTACAGGGTCTCACTACACAGATTGGACTCATAGTGATCCTCCTGTTTTCAGCCTCCCAAGAGCTGGGATTATAGATGTGTGCCACCATGCTCAGTCTCAATATCCTTCTCAGTGCACCCAGGGGGCTAGGGTGGTACGGCAATGGAACTTTAAATCTAGTGAGGAGAGACAAAAATTTCATCTACTGAGGTACCTTGTGTGAGTGAAAGGATGTCAACAGAAGGATATGGAGCAGGATTAAATGATGAAGGATAGATAATAAAGAAAGGATACATTGGTAGATTATAAAGATCAAAATTATGGCTGGTAGTTCAGTTGGTTTAGTGGGAAGTCATTATATATTCTAGAGATAATAAATGATAAACAGACATGTCAATTATATCTTCAGGGAATCAAAGGAAGCAAAGTAACACAGAACATCATGAAAGTGAATGAGGTTAGAGATTAGGCTCAAGAGAGGTTGGCATGAGTAAAATTGTACAACCTTTGTTAAAATTATAAGAGACTCTATATTTATTTAATTGTAATTTGGAATTCATTAAGTGGATCTAAGAACTATAGAAATTCTAACATTGTGCCTTACCCAATATCATTCTGGTTTTAATGTAAAAAGTGAGTTGAGAAATAACTAAAGTGCATGCAAGGTTATTGGATAAGCATTTGTTCCAATTAAAATATAATTGTAGCACATGGCATATGGTAAATATTAAAACATCAATATCTACCAAAATCTCCATGATCTTCAATTAGGTAGATGGAGACTGAGAGTATACAGTTTTGAAATACATGGTTTGTGTTATTTTTCAATATTAAGAAATGATAGTGGTTTGGCTATAGGGTAGAAGAATAAGCAAGAAGTGGGCTCCACATGTTAATTATATCATAGAAGAAAAAAAAGGGGGCCCTGCCCCTTAGCTCAATTCTTTAAGTGGCTGCTTCAACAAAGCAGTCAGGCTCAGGTTGCTGTGGTTCGATCCCCACAACTCAAGCCAGCCAAACTTGCTCTGAAGGCATTTGGAGCCAAAAAAAAAAAAAAAGAAAAAGAAAAAGAAATAATGACATGTGAGTTTCAGGTACGTACAATGGGGTAAAAGACAGTCCATGGTAGGGGAAAATAATGATGAATGGTGGTTGGGACATGATGAGTCTGAGATTCCTTTTGGAAGTAAGGGGCACATGCCAGGAAAAAAAAAGATCATCATTCCAATGCCTCAAACATGACATAATAAAAAAGTGTCTGATGTCACCTGAAGCTATAGAAGTGAAGTTTTACAGCCAGAAAATATAAAATGAAAAATAATGTTTAGAATTGCATCTGGAGTTAATTAGACATTGAGCCGCTAAATTGAACAAGGAGTGGAAAAAGAGGGGCCTTGGGGAGAAACACCAGGTCCATTTGCTGTCAATGAAGGACAAAGGTTTTCAAAAAGGATGGAGATATCCATTTTACAAATGTTGTCAAGTAATAGAGAACAATGTAATCATTGTCGAATATAACAGGATAGTATCAATTAAAGGACAGGGACAAAGGAAAACAGAGAAGTGCAAGGCCTGAATGGAATACAAAAATTAGAGGTGACCGAGGTTCACTTTCAGAATTGTGGTGGTGAAGGAAAAGGGAAAAATATTAAACAAAGATGATGTTGTTTTTGCTGCATCCTGTTGCTTTCTTTCTTTCCAGTAATAGTGAGTGCATCTAACAGTAGGTGCCAAGGTTCTAAGTGAAAGAAAACAGTGGAATTACCAGAAGTGGGATAATTAATGGTGAGTACCCTGTAAGGTATAGCTTTATTGTCTCCAAGTAAAAGACAGTGTATTTGTTTAAAGTAATGCCACTGGATGGATTAATTCTCCATAGTTGAGTTTTATCGTTGCCAGGTCCTTCGAACGGAGCCTTGGACAAGTTTTTTTAGCCATACGTCAGTCCACAATTCTGTGTGTCTAAAATGGGTGTAATAATAGTTTCTGTATGAAAGGACATCTGAAGAACTAAAGGAGGAGGCTCAAGTAATGACTGTGCCACAGAGATGCTTTTGTCAGGGATGTCTGCTCTTCTTTCTTACTGATAAAGACGGAAAAGGCAAGGGTTGCTGTTCATCACGGGGGTGAGCACACACCTAAAGAAACATTTTCAAAACTTTTCAGACACTAGATATGACATCTTAGTATAGTGTTACAGAATCATCAAAAATATAGTAAATATAGTCATATAAAGTTTTTCACCTGTCAAAATTGCAAGGTCACAAATTATTTGTTTAACGTTAGTTAAAACAGTCTAACTTTAGCATTTTAAACCTCAAGAACCACATGCTACACCGGCCCTTCCCCCAGAGGCATTGAGTCGGCCGGCCACTGAGTCCGGGCATGGTGGTGCATGCCTGCAATCCCAGCACTGGGGAGGCTAAAAACAGGAGGATCGCTATGAGTCTCAGCTGCATAGTGAGACCCTGCACTAAATGCATAAAAAATAAATAAAATAAAAAATAAAACATCAAAGTTATTTTTCTCCATTAGCCAAGCACAACATCCAGTGCACATCAACTGCCTTCCCATCATCTTGTGGTGACACCAACCAGAGGAAGCATGGGGTTGTCAGGGTCTCTGGGACAGGAAGTAGTGGAATTAACGATGCCCTGAATCTTTGGCACAGAACGGCACACTTTACTTTCAAGGGATTTTTGTCCACAACTAGGCACATGGCTGCGAGCTCAGAGCAGGTCAGGGGAATAGCAAAAAAATGAATGTTAAATGAATACCATCTTGCCACACCTCTAAGCATAGTTATCAGGTTGTTTGACACATTTTTTAAATGGTAGAGAAAAGCAACAGAAACATTGATTTACATTTTGAATCACTAACTGTAGGCACACTGTATTCACTTTTTAACTTTTCTGAAAAGAACAAATTTTATACAAAAAACATGTCTTTAAAAATAATAATTACATTTAGTTTTCAAATAGCATAACTGAAAGGTAATCAATAATGAGCAAATCATTAAGTAATTTTCAAAAAGTAAAGTTTAAATCAAGTCCTTTTTATTTCTACTTATTATTTTGATGGCCTATTTAAGAAAATAGCTGTACAGGTTTGGCCATCTAACAGAGTTTATTCTTGATATTTGTGTGTAGTTGAAGATAATTGAAAGAATAATTCGCCAATTTGATCTTTTCTGTTATGCATGACTGCGTAAGATATCATGTTGTTTTTCAGCTGTACTGAAACTTGCTCAGAACTTTTTATTGTTTTTGAAAATATAATCATCATGACTATTTCTGTGGTTGCTTTTTAAAGAAATATATTAACATAAATATGAGTATTAAATAATTTTTTATTTTGTGACAATAAATGGTGATAGGAGTGTATTATGTACACGGCGGATAATGAAGCGCTAAAAAATGCTCTGGGTATCTGAGGATTATTTATGATAGAGGGCTGCCAAAATTCTACTTGGATAAAGTTCAGAGTTGACAAGATGACCTGAGTTCTACATTCTGGAAATGGATGCTGAAAGACAGCAAGAATCATCTAGAAGGGAGCGTAGGCTCAAAAAATAGTCCCCTCAAGAAGTATATATGAAAAACAATAGCACAGCGACTGGGGTTTGATCTCCAGCATGCGGTGCCGCCCCCGCCTATACGGCACACTGAGATAGCAATGGAGACTGGGCATGGTGGCACGCACCTGTAATCCCAGCGTTTGGGAGGCTGCAAATAGGAGAATTACTACAAGTCTGATCTGTGTCGTGAGACCCTGTAGACCCTGCAGACCCTGTCCTAAATTCATAAAAAAAGGAAAACAATGAAAAGTTTGTAAATAAAATATTTATTGTTAGATGGTAGCTTTTATGTGACTATAGAACACTGTACATCCACATCACTTTTCTCTTTGAACCAGCATGCATGAAAAAATTCTTCTTTTATACTTCTACTGAATAATAAATAGTACACTTTTGATTTTGGAAAATCTAATTTTTTTGACTGTTTGCATATTGTATTCTGAAAGTATCATGTCACACTTTTCATAAATTAATGTAGCTATTAACCTGACTTGAATTAGTAAATAATTTAATTTAATAAATGATGGAAATGCATAAGTTCAGATATTTAGTCATCTTCCTGACCGTAAAAGTCTAATACTATAAATGTTTAGTCAAAATACTATTTTCTACAAGACTAAGGTTAAGATGCCTGATATCATATATAGGTGTAGAGTTTGATATTTTAAAAACTATTAAATTTTTCAGTTGGTATTTTACTCCCAAGAGATTTACAGAATATTTTTATAACTTTTCTTTAATTTTTTTTAAAAAATGAAAAAATATTTTTTTTCCTTTTTCGGGTGTATATGTGTGTGTGTGTGTGTGTGTGTGTGTGTGTGCAGAGTCTCACTACACAGCTCAGACTTGTGGTGATTCTCCTGTTTTCTGCCTCCCTAGTGCTGGATTTACAGGCATGCATCACCATGCTTGGAATCCATTGCTGACTCAGGGCACCTGGGGGCTGGGCTGGAGCAGCATGCAGTGCCAGGGATTGAACCCTGGCCTCTGCGCTTACCTAAGCAAGTGCTTAGTCTGCTGAGTTATACCACCAACCCCAGAGTATTTTATAACATCATATCTAAACTAACTCAGCTGGTATTAGGATGAAGAGGAGACAGAGAGCAAAAAGAGAAAATATGTGGTAGAAATAAAAGGGCAAGCTTTTTTTTTTTATCAAACTAAGCACACTTTGTGTAGTAAAACTAGAGTAATTTAGATGACTAGACTTCTTTTAGTCAGGCCATAGACTTCATGATACTTGAAGGCCGAAATGTGGTGGTGAAGAACCAACAACACCTCTTTACAATAAAGGATGCTTTTCCGGAAAAAATATTAAAAATAAAGTAGCACTAGGAATTGTATTAAAAAGACTGCCCTCCAACCTGACGAATATTAGGCCTGGTACTTTCTCAAGGACACCTTCAAAATTAAAAACTTTTACCTGTATATAACTCCATTATTTAGATGTGCTATAATTTTAAAGTTTCAAATAATTCCTTCCTATCATCCATCATTTTTCTTAACTAATTACCCAACACTTAGGTAATAAATCAAAATCTCAATGAAGCAAAGTACAATGGGAACAAGCATAAAATGCTAAATCTTCAATCCCCAAATCAAATTCTTACCCAAGATTATGCTATTTTTATTACTCATTACTGTATTTGTAATATTCACAATGTTTCTTCTGCATTTGGTCCATTAATAAAATAAGGGACATAAGGTATCTCTTGGTATTTGCCTATACTGACTTTTGACAATATGAGTCCTTCCAGTAAAATCATATTTTCACATAAATAGTAACTAAGAAAAGGTAGTACTAAAGAAAAGGGGGCACTAACTCCCATAGAAGTCCTATACTGTATTCTAATGCCTTAACCAAAATTATAAAAACTATATTATGATTCACATATTAAGTGTTTGTTGAATTCTGTGTCCCAAACACTAGTCGAGACAATAGGGCTCCATATAGTTGTATTTCAGATGACAAGAGTATCTTTCCTGCTGATTTTATTTTCTTCTGAGAAAAACTATAAAGACATAAAAGAAATGAAGGTAGTTAGAGATAGCTTAAAGAATAATAAAGGATATAATGTTAGCTTAGTATACAAAGATTAATGGAAGAAAAGCTTAAAGAATTTAAAGAACTTATTTAAGAAAAATGGCCTGTGGAGAATATTTGAGACAGATACAAGTCCTTGAAAGAGAATATAGGAAAAAGAATATATGTAGATATGTATTTTTACTTAAACACTCCCTGCTTAACCTATTTGTTCTAATTCTTGCAAAGTGAATTTGCCCTTATTTCTAGTGTTTGTAGTGATTAATTCATTTTCTTCAGGGAAATGGTAAAGTAGTTTACAGTGCTATTTTAAATGCTTGAATCCCAGTCCCTTTTCTGAGACTAATCTAATGGACTGCTGAGGGCTGCTGAGGTGGAAAAGGAACTCCAAAGGGGTGTTTTTGAGTGTATGTTGCCAGCAGTTGCCAGAAATAGAATGATTGTAATCATTTTCAGTAGAATTTGGAAAACTGAGAGACAGAGAAATGTATGCCTGTGGTCTTGGCAGTGTGGGCCAAATCCTCAAGGAGGTTTTATTCTCTTCCTTTTAAAGTACAGATGACAGAAAATGTGGGCAAGGATTTCAGGCCAGCTGAGTATCTCTGCAGTAGAGGTATTGCCCTTTTGATGTTTCCCAGACTTCACAAACTATTCATTCAATCACAGCATGAATGGTATCAATAACCGCATGCTAAAAATCTTCTGGCCTTCTCTTAAGCAACTGACTAATAAACTTGGGAAATTGCACATCTAAATCTATGAGAGCCCCCAGACTGTGAAAAGCATTTGAAATATGAACAAAACCCCTTCGCGACTTCTATTAATGCCAGAACACACCGAAAAGGATCCAAGGAATCTAGAATGAACCACAAAGGTGAGAGAAAATGAATTTAATTATGACCCTGGGATCAGCTATGACATGAACGTGGTAGCTTCTTTGGTAAACACTTTTTAGGAGGCTAAAAATGATTATTTAAGAACGACTTAAGAATATTTAAGAATTTAAGATCTCTATTTTAAAAGATGTGACAGTATATTATTCTTGTATAATATCTGAATACCATAATGGTATACATACAGTAGAACTGAGTCACAGCATCCTAGCCATGTGGTGAGTTAACCATGGCATTTAGCCTTGGCCTTTGGCCTCATTTGCTTTTAAAAATTGTTCCTCTGGATCAGTCTTGGCAATGTGCCCTGGTATTCCCATATTGGTCTCTCGCCTCAGCCTTGCTGCTGTTAAAATAAGAGTCATGTGAGGTATTGATGGGTATTCTCAGAGCAGACCCAAGGACATTCAAACTGGACATAGGTTTAAGTTACTGAGTTTGTTTGATACAATTCCCGCACTACACTGTGTCTAAAAGTCATATATAGGTTGCTTAAAAATTTAAAGATAAAATTAAAGATTGAGAAATTTTGGAAAAATAGAAAACTTTTAAGGATTTCAATAGAGTGACATTCTTTTCAAAGGAAGTATCCCTAAAGGTATTATTTAGTTGAGCATTAATGTTTTGTTTCTTTTTCTTTTCTTTCTTTCTTTCTTTCTTTCTTTTCTTTTTTTTTTCTTTTTGTATTTGGTACAGGGTCTCACTATGCAGTTTAGACTTGTAGCGATTCTCTTGTCTCAGTCTCTCCAGTGCTAGGACTATAGGCATGCAGCAGGTGGTGTCAGGAATTAAACCTAGTACATGTGCTTGCCTATGTAGGCCCTTAGTCCACTGAGCTATCTCACTGGCACAAGCTTTAAAGTTGTCTTAGAATGTTCTGGAATGATTCTTTCAGATAATTTTGAAAACTCGTGGGAAATGTAAATTTCACCAATGATACTTTGAAGGACTAGCTAGATACACATGAAGGATAATATATAAAATAAATAATCTGATAATTATTGTTCCAAATCCTAAGTCTTTATTTTTAAGACTATTTTTCTCCTTATGCCCTGTAGTATGTTTGTGCCATCTCTGGTTTCTCAGGAGCCTTTCTGTCTAAAAATAACAACAAAGAGTAAGAGCAAAAATCTCTAATGTAAGCATTAAAAAGACCACATTCAATCCCTGCAGAATTTTCTATTCTTTATTTAATCCTCTTTCACACCCCCACAATCAGTACCAGTAACTTCAATCACATTAAGACTCCTGAGTATGCATGTCATGTCTGTCCTTTATTATGACTCAGGATGTGACCCAAATAGTTTTTCCTTTGTTTTCTCAGTTTAGCTGAAGGCTTTTAGAATTTTTCAAAGTGACTTTATGAAGAATAATAGAGGAAACAAAAAGGGGATATATATATATATATATATATATATATATATATATATTTTATTATTTTTTTTCTTTCTTATTGTTCGTCAGTGATCATATCCCTGACATATATCTGGATTATATGGATTGGCTTTGTTTCTGATTAGTCTGCTGCATTTCACAGAGCAACTTACTCAGCAATTCACTGATAGGATATTCCTAATCATTAGAGTTCAATGTTTTTTGTACTTTTGCTAACTACCCATAGTTTCTTAACAGATGAATCCAGAATTTAGTCATTTAAAATGAAAATAAACATGGCTTTCAGATTCTGAAGAGGTCAGAAATTTCATAGTGGTTTCATCTGTATTTCTCAAGTATTTGTTAGTATTTCTCATAGCAGAAAATCATACTTCAGTCATTTGGGCTCAGAGTCACTGCAGAGGTCAAGAAGCCCACGGAGACTACAACCATCTGGAGGTGTTACTGGCCAGGAGATTCGCTGTGAAGGTCACTTCCCGTGGCTAGCAAGTTGTGTCCACCGTGGCTGAATAGCCACCATTCCTAACCACGTAGGTCACTCCGAGTTCTCGACTCTTTGCAACTTTTCAGCTACTTCAGCCCTCTATGAGCAACTTAAGAAAATACCTAAAGGAAGCTGGCTTCTTGATGACTTCTGTTCGAAGTCACAAGGCACCATCACATTCTACACAAGGATTTTTATCTTTGCCACAACATTTACCAGCCTCATGGGTGGTCGGTATATTTAGCCACAATAGTGTGTTTCCTTTTCTTCAGTAGAGTTGAGTGTCACGAACCATCTTGTTAAGTTTTCTAATGTTTAATATTTGTAGGTTTACTTAGTTATCTTCATTTTATTCTGACAGGTATGGTAAGTTAAATGGATAAGTGAAATAAATGGGACCCACATGTACAAATATTGCATTGTTTCTCTGGTGTGAGAACCTGAAAGTGTGAATAAAGGCCTAAATGAGCAATAGGTATTATGAATCTGGAAGAAAATGTTCAAATGAGAAGGGAAATGGGAGGTGCCTGGGAGAGGGGTAAAGAAGAAAAAAATTTTAAAAAGATAAAAAACAAAACTTTTGCAAATAAGATATCTAAACACAAATTCACAAATAACTAGAAATCTGTACTTTTTTTTTCTTTTCAAAGTTTTATTGATAAACATATAGCAATGAGACAGTTTCAAATCAAATCGAAAGTACAGTTTCAACAAATAATACACTGCATATATTCTTCTTAGTGGTTAATTGCTGTACAAGATGCAGACTTGTGATCCTACTTACAAACACTATTAGAAAAAATCATTCTATTCATTAAGAGAATGCAATTATATATCTATCCCAACCACTTTGAATACACAGATACAAAATGGACATTCATAGTTATACCCCAATTTTTTTTTTAAGTTCCGTTGTTGAATATTATAGGTGTGTAAACTCAGCAAAATATTCTAAAAGAGTACAGAAGCCCATAATAGCATTGGGTCTTCTGTTTAATTGGCAATGTCAGAAATTGTTGACCTGAGTCCCCTACAGCTCAATATAACAACATGGCTTTACTTCCTATATTTCATCTTCATACTTTTCTACTGGATGGTTAAGACCAAGGTAAAGCAGGACCTGTGCAACAAGAGTTGTAGCTTTTTGGTCTGAGAAGGTCAGTGAAATGCCCTCAGGATTTATCTTGAGATCCTGTACCTCAGATTGTAGAACCTTTGTCAGTGCAGCCATGTGGATGAGTCACGGCCATTGCTTGGCCAATGTGCTCTCTGTGAAAGAGAAATCTGTACTTTAACACAAGATAATTTTATTTCTCTAACAAATGATGTATAGAGCTACCACTCCATGCCAAAAGTCTTATTTGCTCTTAAAGACAATGTCATAACTGAGCAATGTTACAACCTTTTAAAAGCTGTATTAAAGTGCATGTGACTTGTTATGTTTCTACAATATGATTTTTTTTCTGTATTTTGGACAAAGTCTACAGAGTCTACAGGGTCTCACTATATGGATCCAAGTTGTAGTGATTCTCCTGTTTTTAGCCTTCCGGTCTCTGGGATTACAGAGGTGTGCCACCACACCCAGTCTCAATCACCATTTCAGCGTGCCCCAGGAGTGGGGCCAGCATGGCACACGGGGGATCGAACCCTTGGCCACTGCACTCTGCCAGAGCAGGCGCTTTAGTCTGCTGAGCTATCAGGCTGGCCCTACAATGTGATTAATAGGCTGCTGGCAACTAAGAAATACGACCATTGCCTTTAAGGATATAATTTCCAGAGACTTGTGCCATGGTTTGTGGCACTGAAGAGCAGTATCTGCTGCAGTTTGTAATTAACAAGTTTGAAGTGTCTGATTTTTAGAGTAGCGGTTATGGTTCAATAGCACATACAAGTGGAAGGAATCATGATTTAAGCTGTAATACATGAACAGAAAGGTATCAGTAAATTTTTACCTGTCTACCTGAAGCAGATTAGTAGCTGCAGAAGTCATCCTATTTTAACTAAATTTTTGTCATTAGGTTTCAATATTTATCCATCCCCAGATGAATAGCAAAATAATAATTCTGACGTTACATTTGGTAAAATGGTAATACTCCCAGTACTGATATCTATCAATGTACTACAAATGCTTATAACTCATACATAGTTTAAACATGGTAATGAGACATTTATTGTCTGATACCAGCCTCTTTGTATATTCATAGAGTCAAACTTAAAAAAAAATATGTTTCTGAGACTTCATTCCTCACATGCATAATGAATGATGTTGCTGTCAGCAATCAATCCAAAATCGCATTTGGAATAATGTACGCCAAAGACAGACATGACATGAAGACAAATAAAACCCAACATTCATTTCTGCAACAAATTTGTAAGTCAGCATGGACCCTAGTACATTAGAATTAGAACACTCCTGTCTGTGTGCCTGCCATGGGTTTTTCTTTTTCTTTTCTTTCTTATTTCCTTTCACTAAAAGAAATGAAAAGGAAAGGTAGTCAATAAAAGTACAGGCATCCTAAATCTCCTTACAGGATTATCATGCATAATATTTACTAGGATTACTGTGGAGGAGAGATAACAAACTTCATCCAATTTCTAAATTTTGGAATGACTAAATCAATATGAAAATACACAGGGAAAATTAAATTTTAAATTACTGACTGCACATATAATTAGGTTCAGGAAATAGAGCTAGTACCAAATAGAATACATAGTATTCTTTTATGTCTAAAAATCTATAAGAATAAATACCAGCATAAAATTATGAATTTCACTGAATATATAAGAGCGACATCAAATGATAAGCAATTAATTAGAAGACAACAAATAGCAGTCAAACATGTTTCTTCCTTATTGGGGTTTAATTTTTTGTACTACCTAATTTTACACAACCATTGAATAAAGTACAGAGTCAGAGAAATTCTAGTTCTATTTGTGTAACATGAAAAAAGTTGATAGGGTTCAATATTTGTTATCATTTTCCAAAATATTTAAGAAATAAGATTGTCATGAAGTATTCTTCAATTCCATCGTCCAATGATGAAATTAATTTGTAACTTTTTGCATAACATCTTTTTCTTAAAAATTAAAATAAGTCACTGCTTAAAGCAAACACCCACTTATTTATGTATATTTTTTCTTTATTTGTTGTGCTGGGGCTGCAGCCCTGTCTTCTGACACACTAGGCAAGTGCTACACCCAAAGCCTCCATTTTTCTTCTTGTATCAAACATCAACATCCTATAAAGCAATTTAGTAATACAGTATCTCCATTCACATACAATTGTGTTCGTGGACAGAAGCATTTGGCAAAATTTTCAATCTGTTCATGAATTCTGCATAGGAACAGAAATATGTCCATCTTCCCCAGAATCTTGAATGAATTATATTAATGAACAGAGACATCACCGTGTTTTTTTGCGTCTTATTTTTATTTATTTTATTTTATTTCATTGGTACAGGGACTTGCTATGCAGTTTGTAATCATAGTGATCCTACTGTCTCAGCCTCCCCATTGCTGGGATTACAGGCATGCACCACCTTGGAGCCGGAATGGCATGTGGTACTAGGAATCAAACTTGGGATGTTGTGCTTGCCAGGCAGGTACTTATGACACTGAGCTATCTCCACAGCCCATTAGGACTGCAATGTTTGAGTATATTTTGTCCAAGATAAATCTTTGATGGAATCTTAGTTTAGTTTATAAATTGGTGTTTGGAGACATGATTACATCAAGAAAGTTTGCTAATAGCTTGAGTATTTCCTTCTGTTTTATAAATTCTTCGAACAAAATAAATATGCACCATTTCTAATTGCATTTACATACATATAACACATAATCATGGTATTTAAGCATTCTATGTAAATTCTTAAAATGTTGATAATTTCTTCCTATAGTAAAAAAGAGTATTTGCAATTTTTTTAAAAAAATATTTAATGTGTTTTCTGTAGACTTCACCATGCCAAATACTTTTCTATTTAGTCAAATTTTTACAATGAATAACTCTAGGTGGAAAGAATGAGTTCACTTAACAGTGAAGAATTATAAATGGTTGTTCAAACCCACAGTCAAAAAAAATGGTAAAACTAGTATTCACTGATTTTACCCTCCAGTTTTTTTGTTTTTGTATTTTAGGGAAGGGTCTACAGTATGTTCAGGGTTTCATTACTAGATCAGACTCATAGTGATACACCTGTTTACAGCCTCCCAAGAGCTGGGATTACAGAAGCAGGCCACCACGTCCTATTTCAATTGCTATCTCAGCATGCTCTGGGGGTGGGGCCAGCTCAGTAGGCCCAGAGATTGAACCCCTGGCCCCTGCACCTGCTTGCAGGCGCTTCAATCCGCTGAGCTGTTTGGCTGGCCCTTACCCTCCAGCTTTGGGACGCTTTCCTGATCTCTACAACTTTCAGACTCACAGAGCTGCCCTTCTGCAGCTGTGCCAGATGCCCTGGTTTCCCGCGTTGGGGATCACACATACCTACCTCTTCCCATATTGATAAGGCTTGTTCCACCATAAGTCAGCAGCCAGCCCTTTTCCAACTTGACAAACTCTTGTTTCTTTTGTTGTATAAAGCAAGGTTTGAGCCGACAGCTTTTGCACACTCAGTCCTCCATAATCTTGTCCAACTGTCACAGTACACTTTATTTACTTCTGCTCTGCTGGAATGTCCCTGACAGCTATGAGCATGGAACACAGACCTGGTTCTGTAGATGGCGGCCCTGGTGAGTGTTCAATACAGGCTTCGTGGGAAGATGGAGGGACGAGAAAAGGATTGGCACATGAAGAAGAGCCACATTTGCTGAAAACCTTGTCTCCCACATCATTTTTTAGTTTGGTTAAAGAAACCCAGATGCATGAATTATGTGTGGAAAAACTGTGCCCTTCCCAAATGTAGTTCTTATAGGTACCTGTGGGCTCCGCAGCTGTACATACATTTCTCAGTCCCTCTGGACTATCTCTTTTCATCTAACAAGGAATAGGGTCAATTAAAAATTAATATATTAATATATTAATTCTGCTAAGATTCAAGCTGCAATTGAAGAGCTATTTTCTAACAGGTGTGTTAAATAAAACTACTAAACAAGGTATTATGAAATGTTTACTTAAAAAAAAAAAGAAACGAAAAGAAAAAGGGTCTTGGGAGATAAGCTCAGTAACATAAGTGCTTGCCTGGCTAGCGCAGGGTCCTGAGTTCAATCCCTGGTACCACAAAAAAAAAAGAAAAAAGAAAGAAAGAAAGAAAGAAAGAAAGAAAGAAAGAAAGAAAGAAAGAAAGAAAGAAAGAAAGAGAGAGAGAAAAAGAAAAAATGTTTATTTTTTATTTTTTTCTGACTATTTTATTGAAAGGAAACAAAACCTTTATTTTTTAGGTAATAATTTATAAAACCTTTTTCTGAGAAGTCAAAGATGCCTATTTTTATACCTGAGACTTACTTTGTAGCCCAATTTACCTACTACAAAGCATTTAAATTTTGATATTTTAAAAATGAAGATAAAGGAAGTAATAAAAACAGCATAAGAAAAACATTATTTCAACACAGTCTAGGAACTTAGAATGAGTAATTAAGCACACTAACTTTGGTCATGTTTGATTTATACTGAGATGCAGAACTCAGTTAGAAAAGAAACAAAGTAAAAAGCCATCTTCTTTCTAAATAACTTTGATCTTTTACCACATTGGCTTTAACAGAATGAAGGAGGAATGGTGTGAAGATAGGGGTTCTCAAAGGACAATTTTAAACAGGGGCTCTTGTATCAAGTTGAAGACAGTACAATCTTCCCCAAAAGGTGCCCTTTTCCAGAAGAAAGCCTCCCCCACCTCATCTTGTTTCTCTTATTCTTGTATCTTATGCACTAGGAAAGTATCCAGTTAGGCGTAAAAGACTTTTCCATCTCTGCTATTGTTATTTTGACATCTGAGTAATGCAATCAGAGTCTAATGTTTCAGAAAGCCCAAATGTCTATGGTATTGTAATTGTTTATTGATTTATAAAGTATTTTTCCCTGGTCTCAGTGTTATAAAAGGAATTACAAGTTCTTTACAGTATGGGAAGTCTTATTAGTACCCCTCACTGATCTTGAGCCAGTTATGGTAGAGAAATAGCAGCTGCTTGTACTTAGCAAAACTTTTAAGCGATTCTGAAGACATCTTAGGTCATGGTCTGATGAAATCTTCTACGATTATAAATTACACAGATGGAAGAAGTAGAACATTATTACAAATTAATGATTGAACAGCTATAATAAGATTTTCCAGGAAAGTGGAACTCAGTGTTTGCTTTAGGTCAATTTTCTCTATTTATGAAATTCGAATAAACAAATTCTGCTACTTTTCCTATCATTTAAAGGGAAAGCAATATTTGACTCATAAATCTCTATTTGATGACAGAAATCTCAGTGTGATTTCAAAGAAGCATTGGTAATTTCTTGTTTAATGGAATACTGGTGCAAGTACAAATAAATATGCTCTGGTGAATGTTAGTAGACAATGCTACTATTAACCTTATTGCTAGGAGGGGACTCCATTTATCAGCCCCCTTGGAAAGCCAGCAGGCAACACAACTAGTCCACATGGCGGGTCCAGTTGTCTGTAGAGGAAAGGCTTATGTGGCACTTGCAGGCAAGCCTTGTGTCACTGCTCTGCCTTTCTGACATTTGGCATGACCTCCTGAGTACCTAGGAACCCTGAAAAGAAAAGAGCAGAACAGTCCTCTGGAAAGGCCTTTGCAGCCATGGTGGCCTTTCCATTATCCTTTGTAGACTAATGCTGCTCTAGTTCTGTGATTGACTGCTACCACAGGAAAAGGTAGATCATTTTGATTAATACCCTGGCCATTTTTGTAAATCTAAGTCTTAAGCATCTTTAAAAAACAGGTATTGAAACTTTTTTTTTAATCGCACACACACACACACACACACACATTAGACTGTCATAATCTTAAAATAATTACAGAGTAAAACATAAATCACTAAGATTCTTACAAAAAACATAATAATACAAACTTTATTTTTATTTATTTATTTTTAATGTATTAGTACAGGGTCGACAGGGTCTCACTACACAGATCAGACTCATAGTGATCCTCCTGTTTTCAGCCTCCCAAGTGCTGGGATTACTGCCACTTACCACCATGCCCAGCCTCAATCACAGTCTCAGCGCATCCTAGAGGTGGGGCCAGCACAGTACACCAGGGATTGAACCATGCTCCCTGCATCTGCACAAAATTTCTTTTTAATGAAGTAAGATAGACTATTAGTTAAGTGAAAAAGATTAGCTTATATATTGCAATATTTTTCAAACAACAGAATACGTAATTTGGAGAAGTATTTGAATCTTTCCCTAGTTTCTTCTATCTATCTATCTATCTATCTATCTATCTATCTATCTATCTATGTATATCTTGCAATAGTTGGACTCTACTATCTGACTTACTTCACTTGACATTATGTTTTCAAGTTGCATCCATACACCCACCACTGCCTCAAATTTATTTTCCTTTATAGTAGTGCGCTACTCCATTGTGTTTAGATACCACATTTTCCTTATTTATTCATCTGTTGATGGAGTTACAGGCAATTTCAAGGATCTTGGTATTTTGCTCCTAGAAACATGGGTATGCACTTAACCTATACTATGATAAGGTTAACCCTCTCATGGAGGTACCAAGGATGGTAATAACTGGATCAATGAAATTTGTATTTTTAGTTTTTGAGGACTCTCCACAATGATTTCCACAGTGATTGTCCTAGTTTTGCTTACATTCCTGACAACAATTGTACAAATCATGAAAATTTTCATACACTATGTCAAGGAGGCTTCATCCTCAGTATCCAAAGATGGTTAAACATGTTCAAATCAATAAATGTAATTCATCACATACTTTATATAGAGAAGCAAGTGAGAAAAGTACTGATCATCTCAGTAGATGCAGAAATCCTTCAACACAATCCAGCATCCATTCACAATAAAGGCACTGAAGAACATAAATATAGAAGGTATTTATCTCAGTACAATAAAAGTATACATTTCAATATTAAAAATACAGGTATGGTCGAAATACTAGTGTGGTAGAGGGATTTGACAATAGTAATTTATGTGATTTTAAGCCTTTGTTTACAATGTAATACCATGTACACAAAATATGCTACCGTGAAATTTAGAAAGTTTTAAAATTTAAATTATTTCATCATAAAACCATTGGTTTAAAGTTTTAATTTTTGACAGATTTTAAATCTTTCTGTCTGACAATATAAGACAAGACATTAAGAATAAAAGTAAGTTTTAACTGAAAGAATGGATAGATTTTATGACTAGAAATTAAAATAAAGCAAATTTCATATGTAATCAATTTTAAAATGACATAAAACTTTACTAAATGTATGACGCTTTTGAAACATCACATTTTGATGGGATTTCTTTCTTTTTAAATTAGTAATTTCAAGCATCTATTCTTGGCTACTGGGGAAAAATATAAATGTACATATACATGATAGCTTGCATAATTTTATTACTGATTTCTTCTGGTATACTGAAAGAAGCAGTTAATTCTATCTTTTCTCTCTCTTTTTCAAGTTTTCATAACTTTTCTGAGGAATTTTGCATGTTTATATTTGATAATCTGAACAACTAATTTGAATACAACAATATGAAATATCATAACTACTGTTGAATTCCTATTATATGGTTTAGTGAAATTCTGTATCATTTATAATGGTTATTACTATTTTTTATTCTCTTTAAAATATTTATTATTCTAAAAGAATTATTCTTACTTATGTAGTCTCCTATCTCTGTTAGGTGGAAAAAAATTAAACCTATGGACCTCAGAATACCTGTAAGGGGACTTAATCTTTCCCTGTATATTCTGAGTGTCAATCTATTATCTTTTCTTTTTTTAATGCATTTAGTACAGGGTCCATAGGAGCTCACTGCACAGATCAGACTTGTAGTGATCTTTCCGTTTTCAGCCTCCCAAGGGATGGAATTACAGGCATGCGCCACCATGCCCAATCTCAATCACTGCCTTAGTATGCCCCGGGGGCCGGGCTGGCATGGCTTGTTCCTCCATCTGCCTAAGCAGGCGCTTTAATCTGCTGAGCTATCTGGCTGGCCCCTCAACCTATTATCTGTAATTGCAATAGATACAATGCTTATAATGATGAAAAGTATTAAATAAGTGACTTTTGCAATTATCAGCCCCTATAAATTTACCTTTGTCCTTAATGTAGTATAAAGCTGTTTATTGCATCTTTATCTCAGGATCAGAAAGATTGTTTTTTCCTCTCTCCATTTGCAGCATGTTTGAGCAGATGGAATATTTACCATGTTTCAAATATCCAACAAATATGTGCAATAAACTCAGCCTATCCCACATGTTTATCACTGACTGCTTTATGAGCAAGCTAATGGTGCTGAACAAGCATTTAAAGATGATCTTCAAGCTGAGGGCACTAACTGATGCTCCCTAATTTAGTTCCATTGATCCAGAAGTAAAATCTAAAGATTACATCGAGGCATAATGCACAACAATTAAGCCCTATTTGGGGAAAAACTGTAGACTTTTGATGTGTATATAATTCACACTGAAGGGATGATAGATGTGGAGATGCTACTATCTATGTGCCTTCAACAGCTCTATGAAATCTTGCACATCAGGTAAGTCGAGTCTGGCTGAGAGTGCTTTTATAAAAATAGAAACATGGAAATGCACTCCTTTTCCCTTTTATTCTAGAGATTAGTAATGTACTAAATGGATTTATAGACACACTATAGCAATTAAGATTATTTTTTTCTTTCGTTTAGGATGGCTTATTGACTCTGATTTTAGAAAAATAAAGTGGGGGTTGAAAGAAGGGGGAAAGATAGGAATTGAAAAGCATTATGTGCCTGTACCGATTATCCACACTAAGCAGCATATCCTCCTGGTGTGCGCAGGAGGGCATCAAAAATGCTCTACTGAAAGTAGAAAAAGAAAATCTTTGGTTCAAATATTTGATCAATTTTCATTTCCTATTTTTGACATGACAGACAGCAAACATAATTTACATGTGTATCACTTAGACACAGTATTAAATACACACACTTCGCAAAACTGTATCATTTTTACTGACAATGGACTGTGTCTTATGAATTTTGAGATCACTGTTCTATGATACAAATGGAAAATTAAACATTTTCCTTTTTATCGATAAATGATAAATAACATAGTTATACTGTGTCAGTTGTTTTTTCCTTGTTGTTGGGATAAAATACCAGCACACAAAATTAAGGAAGGATGGGTTTATTTAGCTCCCAGTTTGGGGAGGTTTAAGTCTGTACTCCGGGGGCTACCAGGCAGAGCGGCACGCGGCGGAGAGCAGGAGTCATGGCAGCAGAAAACAAGGAAGAGCAAAGGGAAGGGCAGCAGCTGCGGCTTCTAGCCAGCCCCTCTCCCCAGCTGCTATATTATAAACAAGCTGGCCTGGGCTGGGGGTAGAACCCACACAACGCCCACGCCCTCCTCTTGCACAGGATGAGGATGTTTACAAACTAAGAATCCTGGCTCTCTGCTGAGTCAATTAACTACACTTCTAAACTTCTCAAGTTGACACAATGTATCCACTAGACCATATACTTTTATTAAAACTTACATTTCCATTGAGTTACAATTTATAAATTGATTTTGAAAGTAGACGTCCCTTATATGGAACCTATTGTACGGAGCGTGCTGTTTCCTCTGGTTCTAGCCAACTGCAAGCAGCAACAGGGTGGCTGGGGCTTGACTTTCATCGCTGACTCCACCCCTCTGGCATATATCACCTTGCATACTTTTGCTACTCTGAGCTTAAATTTCTTATCTGCACATGGAGAATAATTATATTTAACCTTCCGTGTTACTGTGTGGAATAAAACATTGATACGTGTAGCGTCTTACTAGTGTGAGTACCAAGAGACGCTCAGCTAAAAGAAAATGTCAGTCTGTCCCAACATTTGAAAGTGCTTATCCTTAAAAACATGCGAAAGGATTCTTTAAGTCTGAACTTCAGAAAGGCTGTGAAAGGATTACCTATTTAGTAACATCTAAGGCCATAATAAATAGACAAAACTGCCTCAGCCAGCAGCCTGGTGGTGTGCCTCCTCTTTGGATTACTGCCGAAATCCCCAACTTTAAGGACTAAAGTAGTGACAGTGCCCTTGCTCTACTCTTAGTGCTCCTCACCGCAGATTCAGGTTCTTGCCAAGAGAAGCCAAGCACACCCTGGTGAGGGCGTGATGCTCCGGGGTTTCCTTACCCAAGCTTCATTCCAATCACAACAGATTTTAGGCTCCTACTCTGGAAGCGCCAAGAGCCACTCTCCCGACACAAAGTAGTGTCCACTCTACGTTGCGCGCTGGTCTGCTTTTCGATCTGGATACCCTGTAATGAACATTTTAAGGTGTTCCAGGCTAAATAAGTGACTCTGATGCAGGAAAAATAAAATGGGGGTTGAGGAAGAGTGGGGAAAGAAAAGAATCGAAAAGTGTAACGTACGTGTACCAAGTTGCCACAGTGATTACGATCAGTATGTATTGCAAACCGTGTGAATAAAAGTCCTAAGTAATTTAAAAAAAAAATATACATATAATACATTCAAGCTGGCTGCCACACAAGTTACATGATTGTCCAGGAGCAAGTGACTTCGTTTGAAAGAATCATTCACAACTGTTTTAACTTAGGAAATGCTGGGGGTGGGGTGTTTTAATTTAATTTAATTTTATTTTATTGGAAAAGCTGTTTAGAAAATAAGAGATTAATTTGAAGGATTTCTTGGCTTCATTAAATAAATAATAAATAAATCAATGGTATGGAATACTCTAACTCATCTTCCTTTTCCTTCCCAGTGTTGCTAAAGATACACTTCTCTGCATTCATGATTCCAAATAACTCTAGTGCGTGAAGTCTACCAATATGTTTCCCATTAAAGTTTGAGCTTGCAGCTTTTGTACTCGATTTTTCAAGTACATTTCTCTTGACCATTGTACTTTAAAAAACTTAAATTTTGGCTGGGGAGATAGCTCAGTGGTCTAAGCGCCTGGCAAGTGCAAGGACCCAGGTTCAATCCCCGGTACATGCCTTGCTAGTCTTGTGCAGCGCTGGCTACTGAAACTGGGTGTGGGAGCGCACGCCTGTAATCCCAGCCATGGGGAAGCTGAGACAAGAGGATCACTAAGAGTTTGAGATGTGTAGTGAGACCCTGCACCAAATAAATAAATAAATAAATAAATACCCTAAGTTTCAAGTACGTATGTGATATGCTTAGAATATTACATAACCATATTCATTTTAATAATCAAACACTTAGGAAAAATTTCTTTATGTTTCGCTAATAATGTGTATCTGATATACAGTAGTAGTGTAGAATAGTAAAAAGTGTATTTTGAGGGGCCGGGCAGATGGCTCAGTAGAATAAGCACTTCCCTGGCAAGGGCAAGGGCCTGAGTTTGATACCCGGTTCTGCCAAAAAAAAAAAAAAAAAGTGTATTTTGATATTTTTATAACTTTTAAGTAAGTTGACATGATAAGAAATGATAATTCTACATTTTAATGTTTCAAAAATATGAGAAAGCCCCTAACAATGAAGTTGATTAAGCATTTGCACATAATTTGGATGGAAAGGCATAAAAACTTTAAAAATGATGTAGGTTTAGAAAAATCTTTAATGATACCTAAATTATTCACTATGATCTTAACCAAAACAGTTTAAAAACCACAGATAAATCATTCAGAAAACATTAGAAGTTGAAGTATTATTTGCGCTGTGTGTAATAGATTTTACATTTTTGATAATACCTTTAGATTTAAATTTAATAATTTTAAAACAGTAAAAACATTCAGAGCTACTATCCATTTCTCCCCCTCCCCATCCCCTTTTTGAGGCAGTCTGAATTCGCTATGTAGACAATGCTGGCCTCAAACTCACGGCAATCCTCCCGCCTCAGCCTCCTGAGTGCTGGTATTGCAGGCATGCTCCACCACACCTGCCAGTTTGTTTATTTCTGATGCTGCATTTGCACATTAATCGCAACTCTACCCAGGAAGGTCAAAGTCTTACGT
>NW_004524682.1:3065035-3069631 GCF_000260255.1 Octodon degus
GAGGCTCCACTAACACACTCACATGACGTGTAACAGTAATGTTAGTGTCAGCTTCTAGTACTCCCATAGCACTTGGCTGCAACAGGGATTGCAAAACCAAATAAATTAAATGTGTCTGATAAGTACAATTTCCTACTACTTTAGAGGAAGAAAAAGGCAAAAAATGAGAGATTCATAGCTCACATTTGGGAGCAACTTGCTTAAAAGTTGAGATGGAAGGGTAAGTGCTGGGGTGTTTTTTCACAAAAGATGAACATGATATATCCTAGGTCATGTGGCCATATAATTTTTGACAATTTGCAGTTGTAGAAATTGATTTGTAGCTATTCACTACGCCTTCTGAAAGTAATAGTGGTTCAACTCCTCAGCTTGTCAGTTATCCAGAGCCTGCATGCTTCCCCCTTGTTTTACTTCTGCCTGCGATAAAAAGGTCTGCACTTCTGAAACTCAACAGCAGGAGGGTAAAGACCCAGGTGTCTGCATATGCTCTTGTAACAGTGAACAGTCTTCACTTTTCTCTACCTCTCTGTCTCTGTCTCTGTCTCTGTCTCTCTCTGTCTCTGTCTGTCTCTATCTGTTGCTCTCTGTCTCTGTCTTTCAGTCTGTCTTTTTGTCTCTGTCTCTATCTCTCTGTTTCTCTGTCTCTGTTTCAGTCTCTCTGTCTCTCTTTGTCTTAGTCTCTGTCTCTCTCTGTCTCTCTCCCTCTCTCTCTTCTCTTCCTGTAAATGTCGCACAGATCCTGACATAAGTAAAGTTTTCACTTTAAGAATAAAAAGTAGGGTCTATATTACAAAAAGAAAGAAAGAAAGAAAAAAAGAATCTAGCAGCTGTGACTAGACTTTACACCACACCGCCTAGAGCAAGAAGTCTCAAGTTATTCTTATAATATGAACATGAGAACTGGCTTGACATTTAATTTGCTACATTTCTTCTTCTTGCTAAAAGAGGCAAGGAGAGAATTGCATCCAGTTACAAATTGGCTCCCTTGTCCTCTCTTTCCTGTGTATGTCCACCCACACTTGTCCCCCAACAGCTGATGACACGAACAGGGAAACACTTAATCTAGCAACAAAGACACCTAACAGGCTTGTACCAAACTGAACCTTGCTCTGCAGGTGTTTCCTTCTCGATGTCTGTCAATCTTCTTTTTCTGAAAAGTATGTTTTTGCTCTCTGATTTTAAATATGCAACTTTGCCACAAGGAGTGGTTTAGCTCTTTTTACACACATCTAGTATGCCTTTGGCCAATAAGTTCTTAGATAAAAGCTCCCAATTAAAGATCAGGAGAAAATACTCATCATTTCTGCTTCATTTATCCAAGCCTGACAGGGATTACTCTAACATTTACTCAGTAAAATTCAGCAAAGAAGAGAAGAATGCGACCAATATCCAAAGTCTCGCAGAAACTCTTCCCCATCCTTTCTCAACACAAATGTGTCTTGATGTTTTATGAAAAGGTCAAGCATCAATTTTGCAAAACTGAATGCACATTATTTTTACTTCTGCCTGGACAAAGGTATCTTGATTGGTTTTTCTGGGGCAGAATGAAAATATTTTCATTTTGATCACACTGTATTCCAGTATCTAGTATTTACCAATTCCACTGAACACGGCACAAAACCTTTCAACAGAATCAAACATGAATTTTAATACTGATATTTTCAGCATGCTTTCTGTTGTGTATTGCTGGCATTAGACTAGAGACTGAAAGAAAAAAAGACCCAGAGGCCAGAGGACCATTGCCACGTGCCTGAAGAGCCCCGTTCTACAGTGGAGGCAGACTGCTCAGAGCTTTGCCATACTCAGGAGACGTTCGCTTCTAGGGCCAAAGGCTGCTTACTTTGAACACCTGTGATTCTCTGCTTGCAGGTGCGGCCCTGGCACAGGCATTCTTGGCCCTTATTTAGGATGAGCTGCAAGAGTCAGAGTGTGCTGGGAGCAGCGCTTTGCCAGGCCCTGGTGATCTGAAGCCCTGGAAGGAGGTAACTGTGCACCACTTCCCACTGTGCCCACACATCTGCAGTTCAGTTGCCTTTCACGTAATCTTGTGTGTAAAGCAAAATTTACAGATTTCATCATTTCCTTGTCTATTTTTTAATTTCCCTGACAGTGCATTTGGGTCCTTTCCCAAGTAAATATATTCCAATCCTTTTGCAGGACTCATTTGGGATTATATATACACGAGCCCAGACTTCCTTCATGAGACTTCTTGTTTGTCCCCAGACATTCCACACTCTGCCTCTCATGCAGTCTCTCCTGCAGGACAGGCAGCATTTGTCCAGGGCACTTCAGGGTTCTCAAGAATGCAAATGTAGAAGCTGTCATTTCTCCTTAGGGCTAAGCACTAGATCTGGAGCAGCTTCTTTTCTGTTACAGTTAATGCAGTGAACCTGTCCATAGGTAAAGAGAGAGAACGACATAAGAACATGCACACCAGGAATCAAGGTTCCTGAGGGCCACCTCTGATGAACTGTCTGCCACTCATATGGGTCTGTGAAAGATCTATCCCATTCGTCACCAACACAAGTAAGAGTAGGAGGACAGTCTAATATTCATACATGATTTAACTCACTCTTCCATCACTCATTGACAGGCAGGTATTAAAAATAGACCAAAGGTAATTAACTATAGCTTTTAATCCTTATTTTTCATTTCTTTACAAGAAATTATGGATCACCCTCTGTGTGCCCTGAAGTGTTCTCGGTGCCGTGAGGTACTTGTCCTCACTAAGTGCAAGCAGCTTAGCTGTTCGCTCGTCCTTTTCTGCACCGCATGAAGTCCCTTGCTCAAGCACCTTTGCTTGTGCCCCAGCCTTGCCTGGGTATCACTTGGCTTTTGACTCATTGGCACCTTTTTTCTTACTTCTAGTGACTGTCATTTTGTTTGTGGCCACCTTCTCCAATCTACTGCCTTGGATCTCTTTGTACCTTTTCCTCCATTCTACTTTTACAATTGTGCCTGTCTTCCCAGTAATCCTAAACCCCATGAGGACAGAGACTCTTGCTCCTTTTGACTTTTCCTTTCCCAGCACCCAGCTAGCCCAGGGCTTCTCATGGTGGATGATTAACAGCTCTTTACTAAATTAATGAATGAATGAAGCAATGAATGAATAAGACTTAATGGTGAATCCTTTTTGTTAAAATTCTATTTTTTTCAAGTCTTATCTCTGCAGACCTCGGTATGTTCAGTGCTCTTTCTCTTTTTGTATTTTTCTGTTGGCAGAAAAATACAACCCAACTGCCAACAAATGAAAAACCAACCAAAATCCTAAAGTTATCAAGCCTACCTCTTCAAGTAACTCTCTGATAATCTCTCTATTTCTTTTACTACCCTTTGCCCAAAGATTTAAATGATGACTTATTCTGAATAACTGCTTGGCTTAGTTACTTTTTCATTGCTGGGACAGATACCCAACACTCAAAATGAAGGAAGAAAAAGTTTACTTAGCTTAAAGTTACTGGAGGTTTCATAGTTTAAAACAGGCAGAATAGGTAACAAGACCTCAGAACCTAAACTGCTGGTGGCCTCAATTGCAGACACCACCGCCCCATGCTACAGGGTCTAGAGGAGAGGCTGGGGTACCCCTGTGTCCACGATGACCCTTTCCACACCTCCAAGAGACCACCACTTACTGCTCCTGGAGCTATGTCTGACCCATGACGTACATGACAGGTAGATACAAACCATAAAATTGCTTTACTACTGAATAGAGGGCTGCCAAATAGCTCAGCAGATTAAAGTGCCTGCAAGCAGGCACAGGAGCCAGGGGTTTGAACCTAGGCCTGCTATGCCAGCCCCAGCCCCAGAGCACACTGAGAAGGCACTTCAGACTGAGTGTGGTGGTGTGCACCTGTAATCCCAGCATTTGGGAGGCTGTAAACAGGAGAATCACGATAAGTTTGATCTGCGTAGTGAAACCCTGTAGACCCTGTAAACCCTTCCCTAAAACGCAAAAAAAAAAAAAAAAAAAAAAAAAAAAAAAAAAAAAAAAAAAAACCCAAAACAAAGCAAAACAAACAACAACAAAACTACTCAATAGATACAATTAATGGAATAATAGTTGATCGTTTAACTATAATAAAAATGATTCAAAATATATTTGGCTTCAACTATGAAAGCTTGTAATTTAACATATAATTATTTTACTGTAAATATATTCTAAATACAATTATCATTGAGAAACATTTTGACATCTTAGCTTTCAAACTAATTTCACTTCTGAGTTGTTTTTTACTGTAATTGTGTTAGTTTTGTTTATCTTGCCTGGTATGTGGCTTCACAAATTTGTAGCGGTAAAAGCTATGGATAGAATTTGTTTTTATATGCTTACTTTAAATAAAGGAATGTGTGGTACTAATTTATATGCAATATCTATATATGTGCATATATATCTCCCAATTGCTCCAAATTAGGATACATATCAATTGAAACATGTATAATTTTACATACAATTATATAAATATGGCATCATTTAAAGTGAATTCACTCTACAAAGATTGATATCCCAGCACCTTATTGCAACAAACCCAACTGAAGGCAGCATATTTTAAATGAAGTATAAGCAGTGAATATTTGCAGTGTTCAGTGGACAAGAAC
>NW_004524682.1:3070071-3074818 GCF_000260255.1 Octodon degus
TGAAAAACATAATAAAATCTTCTTTTCTGTTTACAGAAGAAATTTCTAAATTTTGAAAGCATATTATAATTTTCAAGCCATCCTAAGTTTTATATTATGTAAGCATGATGAATTTCTTCAAATTTAGTAACTCTGATTTTTCTGCTATACCATAAAATCCACAGGTGACATTTAATTCAACATAAAGAAAATACAGCTTATTGGCAAAAATGGGCATAGTGTTTTAAATTATTTTAGAATTATCTTTCATGCCATCTGCTAATTTCCTTTCCTTTGATGTCATTGGCCCTGGGCAGTAATATTTCAAGGTCTAATACTGTGTTAGCCAGTGTAGAGAACCCCACAAGCAGTGATGTAATTCAATTAGTTGTTTACTATAGTCTTTTTTATTTAGTGTTCTTATCAATATACATACTTAATGCTTTTATTTTTTTTTTATTTTTGAGAAAGAGTCTCACTATGTATTCCAGGCTGGTTTTAAACTCACATTGTAGGCCAGGCTGGCCTTCAACTCGCAGTACTTCTCCAGCCTCAACCTCCTGCGTGCTGGGATTTCGGGCATGAAACACATCTGGCAATGCTTTTCTATAAAATGCTTTACCTTGCAATACTGAAATTTTATGTCATCCTATGGATTGTAACATACAAAATAGTACATTATTTAAAATGTGGGCTTTCATGAAAATTCAATTCACTACCGTTTTAAACACAGAGTTGGGGCCAGCCAAATAGCTCAGCAGATTAAAGCACCTGCAAGCAGGCTCAGGAACTGGGAATTCAATCCCTTGGCCTTCCATGCCAGCCCTGCCTATGGAGCATGCTGAGATGGCAATTGAGACTGGACATGGTGGTGTGCGCCTGTAATCCCAGCTCTTGGGAGGCTGCAAACATGTGGATCACTTGAGTCTGATCTAGTAGTGAGACCCTGAATACCCTGTAGACCCTTCCCTAAAACACAAATAAATAACTAAATAACTAAATACAGAGTTTGAAATTCAAACTTAAAACCCAGTAATTCATGTGGTCTTGTGTAGCAACTGCAACATTCTTTTATACACACTGTTTTGAATTAGCCTTTAAAGAATTGTCAAATATTCAAATGCTAAAGTAATAGCATTCCATCTATTTATGGTTCAGGGGTATAAGGGTGCATTGCCAAGTCAATACTTGGCAAATAATTTGGCCTTTAAATTTAAAATCAGTGACTCTACATATAGTTTATCTCTGCCCGAGTGCCCCACATTTTCTTCCTCTCAGTAGGAAATAATGATCGATCTAAATTTATCTTCCAAATTGACTAAATGCTCACTACTTTAAAGGAATGGTCAGGGCATTTTCACAGATGATAAGATATATTGCGTTATTATTTCCTTGGGTTCAGCTGTGATCTTCTTTGATTTTTTTATAAATTGTGTTAGAGCCATATCACAAAACCCAACCTATGATAGGCACAAAAAATCAGGAAAATAGAAAGACGCAAATGTGCAAAGATATAGAAACAAAAGAGACAGAGAGAAACAGAGACACTGAGACACACAGAGATAGACTCAGAGAGAGCTAGAGACTGACAGAGAGAGAGAGAGAGACAAAGACAGAGACAGAGACAGAGACAGAGAGAGTGAGAGACAGAGACAGAGAGAGATAGAGACACACAGAGATAGACTCAGGGAGAGCTAGAGGGTGAGAGAGAGAGAGAGAGAGAGACAGAGACAGAGACAAAGAGATGGAGGCAGAGACTTGGGAGTGATAAATTCCAAAATGTTCACTATGCATTTTTTAATTTCTACTGTTTTAAGGGGGTTAGTTACTCATTCAAATAATCTGTATAAATTACTAAAATGATTAGAATGACAAGCTCGACTCTCACTTTTCTAGATGAAGATATTGATAACCTCATAAGTAAACACTTTCATATCTATTGAATTGTCAAATTATCCTATTGTTCAAGTTTTGATGTACATATAGGAACAAAGAAGCAACATTTTAATGAATAAAAACTTTGGATATGTGCTGCATTGAATATAGATTATATAGCAAAAAAAATTCACATGAAAAGAAATAATCTGTGCAACTTAAATTTTTATCATTTGAGTATGATGTAGTTTACCACCCATTTAAGTTGATTTGCCAGAGATGATATTGGACATCTAGGAAAATTGATTTTTAACATGATTATACGTTTTTATGTGGCGTGAACTTTAAGACGAAAACAAAACTTCCAGTGTTTATTATCTGTCTTAGTCATTTTCTTGTAACTAGGAGAAAATACAGGATACTCATTAATTATACAAAGAAGGGCACATTTGCGTCACAACGTCAAAGGTTGGGCTTCTCCGGAGGTGAGACGATGTGGGGGATCCCAGGCAGAGGAAAGCGCCTGCTGCCATAGCAGCCACTGAGCACAGAGAGACCCGCAGGATCTGGGAGAGACACACCCTCTAGATCCACCGCAGTGCTCCAGCCTGCCAGCCTGCAACGGCACATTTACCTATGGATTCATCAGCGGAAGAATTCATTGACAAAATGGGGCAGCAAGCTCCCATTAGGTTTTAAAAAGCCCTAGTCAGAAAACCAGAGATTTTTTGAGACATTTAAAATTTATTTATTTATTTATTTATTTATTTATGTTTTGGTCTGGCTCAGCCCCCCCCGGAGGCAGGGCTGGTGTGGCATGTGGTGCTGGAGATTGAACCATGGTCCCCCACATCTGCCTAAGCTTGCCTAAGCAGGTGCTTTAGACTGCTAAGCAATCTTGCCAGCCCAAGACATTCTAAATCTAAAACATAACATTCCAACCTTTGCACCCAAAAACTCATGTCCATCTCATTACACAAAATATATTTAGTCCACATCTAAGAGTTGATAAAATTTTAACAGTTGTGATGTCACTGAAAAGTCCAAATCCAGAGTCTCCTCTGAGACTCAAGGCAAACTTTACCTTTTCAGCCCAGTCAAAATAAAGAAGAATGTTAAACACTGCAAACATAATCACACATAGTAAATATTCCTATTTAAAGAGGGATAAATAGGAAATAGCAAAAATGGAACCAAACAAAACCAAAACCCACCAGGGTAAACATTAAATCCTGTAGCTCTTGAGACAGGGCATGGTGGCATGCACCTGTAATCCCAGAACTTGGGAGGCTGAAAACAGGAGGATCACTATGACTCTGATCTGTGTAGTGGGACCCTGTGCTAAATACAAGACAAACAAACAAAAAAAGAATCCTGTATCTCTTTATTCAAGTATTGAGAGAAATTGTGGCAAGGAAATTGTGAGCTCCTAATGCCTTGGGTAGCCCCATCCTTACAACATCATCCGTTGTAGCCCTCTTACTCTCTGACCCAAGATGGTGGTCCTCAGGTGATGATCTTGCTTCTGGACTCTTCAGTGAATTTTGGCTTTGCTCCCACAGTTTCCAGCACTACTCTCTGAGTGGCACATTACCTGACCTCTGAGGCCTTGTTGTGAAATAGGAGTGTAGTACCCCACCATGAAAAGTGGTTACAGTAGCTTCCACATTACTGTGTAGTTGAATTCCTGGAAACTCTGTCCTAATTATCCCTAAATGAGCTGGGTTCCATGGAGCTTTTTTCTCTGTGTTCTATTTTTCTATGGTTGAGTTTGAAAAGGGTACAATCTTGTTTATGCCTGAGATGCCCTCAAGACATTTCCACTGTCCCAATGTAAAGTACATCAGTCTTGTTTAATGCTAATCTTTTCAGCAACCACAGCTGTTCAATGAAAGCCCAAATTTTCAGGTGCTTCATCTTTGATGGAGCTGTATATGTGTCAAGTAGACTTTTCACTAATGATTCTCATTGTAAATCTGGCTGAAATCATGATACAGCCTGAATATTGCATTGCCCTGCAATGTCCTTTCCCAGATTAATTAGTTCACATCTCTTGAAAAGTCTCAGAATGTGTAAAAGTGTAGAAAAGTTTTCTACCACAGCATAACATACATGATCTGAGTCTAAACATCAATGCAGTTCTGTTCCTAACTACAACCTGCTGAGCCAGTATTCTTGTTCTTTGAGTTTCTTATCAAGGTTGGCTTACATCAGTTGATGGTTTCTCTAGATGGCATCTCTAAACCTTGCCAAAACTTCTCCCACAAGTCGAATTCAATGTCCTAACACTATAATATATCAATTTTGCTTTAGTGGGATAGAGTATGCAAACCCACAACTTTCTACAAGCTATGCTTCTGAACACATGAGGCTTAGGCAAAAACTTTTTTTTCCATTAGGCAAACACTTGATTCCTAAACTATCAAAGTATTAGACAAATATTTTTCTCATTCCTATTTTTTCCTTCTTTATAAGTCACAAAATGCTCATTTCATATTAACATTCCTTTTCATTTAGTGCTATTTTTGTGAAGAATCACTTTTCTCAGATTAATGTTTCCACTAGTTTAAGACTATCTTGGGAGTACTTAATTACATTATTTTTCCCAACTAAGCATATTTCCTTTGAGTAATACTTACAAAGTATAGTAATAAATGAGTCTCAGATTTACTGTACTATCTGATTTATATAACTATGATCCCTAGCACATTGTTTTCCTAAAAAATTATATCATAATCCCATTATAATTCATCTGATTTTAAGCACATGAAAGAATTTAACATTATAAGTTTACTTTTCAGTGACTATAAAATTTTACAAACTACTATGTATGCTAATTTTTAGAAATATTATCAAAATATCTAATTAAAATGGGTTGGACATATTTTATTAA
>NW_004524682.1:3075053-3084947 GCF_000260255.1 Octodon degus
GCCAGCTCAGCCCACCAGGGGGCAGGGCTGGCTGGCATGTGGTGCTGGGGGATTGAACCGCGGTCCCTGATGCTTTTGCCAAGCTTGTTCCAAGTAGGTGCTTTAGACCACTGAGCCATCTCTCCAGCCCCTGATAGTATTTTAAGAATTTTAACATTTTCAACTTCTCAGAAATATAGAAAAATGTTTTTATAACTCTTACACAGTAAAAATAAACCCTTTGTAACATGGTTATACAAAGAAACAACTAAATTAGACATTAATAAATAGCCATCCTTTTGTTGAGAAATGAAATGCAGAAACGTAAGGTTTTGAAATTCTATTAACAATTTCCAAAGATTCTATAAAACAAGCCATATAAGTATTTTGAATACACCTAATAGGTTCTTAAGTCATTTAAAATCATTTTTAGTAAAATACATACACAAAATATTTTATTAAATTTAATTTATTTTTGTAACCAAATAATTATTACAGATCAACTATCTATATTTTAAGTGCTGAGCTAAAGTCTAGGGATTAAAATACTAACAAGGATGATCTCTAGTTTTATAGAGATTTTGATAACTGATCTGTCATAAAATGTCCCAGAACAATAACTTCATTCAGGGATAAAGCACCTTATTTCAAAGCTTTTATTATTATTATTTTGATATTAGAAAAATAAAAAGAAAGGTCTAGTAAAATTTCTACAAAATAAATATAAGAATTTTGAATCTATAACACTTATCTCGAGTTATGAACATTTTGATGTACAACAGGATATACATTAAACTTTAGGGCACACACATTAGGACTGGAAATGGGTAAACTACAATTACCTCGGAATTCTAAGAGAATCCGACAACAACATGTGTGAAACAGTTCTGTCTAAAGAACCAAACCATGGCCTCACTTCTTAATGTTTCATCACTGCTAGATGACTATTTTCAACATAAATCTGCTAAACATACCTGAATACGATGTTCATACTGTCATCTAGCGAGTCATTTATGTGTATTATGCTTAGATCCTAACATATCTACAATAAAGAATGAGAGAACAAAGGAATTATCTACTGATAGCATATAAAACTGAATTTCTATCTAACAAGAAATCTGCTGCTCACTCCAGTATTAATTGTATCATGTCTTGGAGTCACCAACCCTTAAGAGAACAGCTCATCCATTCAGGAAACACAAAGTTTGTTATTTATGGGTGAATGTAAATATTTTTTGTAATTAGTAAAAACCACTCAAGTATAGGGAAGAATGGTAATGATTAGATAGAAAATTACAATGTTGTTGATGAAATTATTGAAGAATCACTAAAATCTGTCTTTTATTAATATATATTTATGTTTTGTGGCCATTACTAGTTTCAATTTAACTGATGGTCAAGATTAAAACACAATAAAGTCACAGAAAATATCAAGAATAACAAGTTTCACACATGAACCGTGTGTAGGGATAAATGTAGCCTACAGTTAGAAAACTGATAAACAGTTTTCAATGAACCTAACTCAATAAGACATGAATTGTCTTCTTTTCTTCTCATGTCTTCAAAAATTCCTCTGAATTTAAATCCATTGATATGGAATACAACGCAATATTAAAGTGTATCTAAAGTGCTTTCGATTTAGAAAAAAAGAAAAAGATAAAAATATAAATACAAATATTCTAGAGCAGAATGGATCTGCTTAATGCTGCAGGGTACTGCTGAGATACTGTGAGACAAGAAAATCTAACTGTTGCATCATTTTGATCCCTAGATGGCTATAAAATTTTATACTGAAGATGGACAGAAAACCAAATAACTCTCTGTTTCATACTGGTATCGTAAGACAAGGACACACATAGCAGCCCTTTGTACTTTTAGGGTAGTAGCACTGCATGATTTACTCTGAGGCAATGCACAGCAACTAAATGGGTAGAACTAGAAAGTAATATGGAAGGCATTTGAGAGCTCTCAATTAATATGTTTGTCAGGCTTGCCTCACAATGCTAGCACACCAGATACCTGGATACCTAAACACAAAGAAGTTATCCACTTTCTCTCACTTCTGCCACTAATCAAGTACTCTTGGTGCATTAAAGAAAGATGAATTCTTCCTAGGCCCCTGGGAAAGTTGGCTGGGGACCAGAATAGTCTAGGTTAACCATTTCTTTGATTTGGTCTTCTTATGCCTATTATTTCCCGAACTAATTGGGTAAATCCTGAATCAGGAGCACAACAAGAAAGGAATACCTGTGTCCTGTATAATCTGACTATGTTCCAGATGGGTGAGATGCCATGTTAGCAGATGGCCAAAACTAGCATTTTGGAAGGAAATCAAGGTGCCTCTTGATTCATATTCATGTATACTGTCAAAGACTGTTGAAGTTGCAGATTCCATGTATCTTCTACATCTAACTTTATGAGAATGAGATTTCAGGTCAACTAAGAGTTCATTAAATTTAAATTGGACCCAGTGAGGTTGTGATAGTTTCTATGAAGTTTGATTTTAATATTTAGTGCTTTAGTGCAAAAATAATTGCTCCTCAGAAAGTTTATTCCACTCTGTGTTAATTTGCTGCATGTTATTTTCATCATACTAAATTGGAAAATTATGAAGAGTTTTAGAACGTTTTCTCAAAGTCATGAAAGTTGTATCAATGAAACCCATAGTTATATAGTATTAGGGATTTTGTATGTTCAAAATTTAATCTCTTTTCTCTTAAGAACTATAGTAATGGTCATTCTATGAGTGTTAGAATACATGTTTTGGCCTCCTTTATTCCCTAGGTGAGGATAGCTGCTCCCTTCTCTCTACTCCCAGAAACACTAAGTTGTTAGATTGATAGCTTGGAAGCAACATAGTATATCATATTGTTATGGGGGGAGGGCTTAGGGAGGGAGGAAGGAAGTGAGAAACAGATGGGGAGTGGCTATATGTCTATATCCTATACATGGATTTCTGTATTAATTAATACAGATTTATTAATTAATAAAAATTAACACTTTATTATTGAGTCAATAAATAATTTTTAAGCTTCTTTTTTAAAGAAATGTATTTAGTACAGGATCTACAGGGTCTCACTACATAGCTTGGACTCATAGTGATCCTCTTGTTTTCAGCCTCCCAAGCACTGGAATTACAGGCGCGCACCACCAAGCCAAGTCTCAGTCATCATCTCAGCGTGTCCCGGGGGCAGAGACAGCACAGCATGCTGGGGATGAAACCCTGGTTCCTGCACCAGCCTAAGCAGGTGCTTTAGTCTGTTGAGTTATCTGGATGGCCCTAATAAATATTTTTTAAAGTAATGACAATGCTAGCTTTTCATTCTATAGTGTATTAAAGTTTGAAATTTGATCCTCTGGTATTATGATTTTGAAAGTTCAGGAAAACATTGCATTATGACTAGAGATGCTACTATAAGGCTTGTGGAGTTGATATGCTAGTGACTCTGGTCAGCACCAGATGGTCATTATCACTGCTGTGCACAGTACCCCTGCAGCACAGAAGAGGTGAGATATTCATCTGGTAAAATTTCCCTTATGACCAGAGTCATTGGATGAACTCAAGAGCATATTACCTTCAAAGATTCTTTCCTGACAAATAATGGTCAAAATCTTGAAATATACACTAACATAGAAACTTCTAATTTATCTGAAATTTTATGAAATTTATTTTTCATATCGTCTTGCATTCCCTTTTATACAAGATACAAAGCATGGTAGAGAAGTAAAACCTAAATGTTCCCTTCACGCATTGCTAGATTTTCATATCACGAATCTAATCTGTACATTGCTCAGTAAAACTCTCCAATATCTTTAGTATCCTAAGTAGATGAAATAGTGTAGGTGATCTTTGTAAGATACTGAGAGATAAATTCAAAACTTTCTTTTAGAATTCTCAATAATGTCTACTTTTCCTGATTATTTTCTCCAAAAGAAAAACTATGGCAATATAATGATTCTTTCCTTTAAAATTATTTTCATTAAAAGCTGTTCTTGCATTGTAGCTTTATTATCTAAACATGTAACTTACCTGGTCAGTTTGCAGGGGAAATGGAAAGTCACGTGCAAGAGGCCAGATGGCACTTACAAGGTATCTTGTATATCTTAATATTTTCTATGAACTCGATATAGTCAGTTGAGAAAGAAACACTATCTGGGGGCTGGGGAGATGGCTCAGTAGATAAGTGCTTGCCTGGCAAGTGCAAGGGCCTGAGTTCAATCCCCAGTTCAAAAAAAAAAGGAAAGAAACAGTGTCTGGTTGGTTATTCATTTTATGACATCAACACGAACTGACAAAATATATTTCGTTTTACATCACTATAACTTGTTCTAAAATCTAAATTCAAGGGAAATTTTCCATATTCACTTTCCCAACAATAAAAAATCTATATTTTCAAAAATTTATAACATTAGTCAAAATACATTTATTGCTGGCCTTGCAGAGACCAACATGGGAGAGGAGAAATTCATACCTAAGGTATGACTGATTCAAATGTTCATGGTAAGAGGTTAACTGAAGAGTTAGATTTTCAGAAAGAAACTGAAAAGGATCTCTAGTTCAGATATTTTTGCAAAAACCATTATGATAAAAATAAAACTAAGGCAACTGTAGTAATCACTGGTTCTATTATGTAGTAGGCAACAAAATGTATTGTTTAATAACTATTTGACATTACTTCATAAGACATTCTGTTTTCAATTGGCTATGAATATATAAAGGAATCCTCTTTATATTACAGTTAGGAATATTTCTCCCATTTTTAACTCCTCTGAGTTTCTAAAATCACTACGTATATATAGTGATAATTACATATAAAATTATAAAACAGCAGTGCATGAAATATTTCCCTTGTTGTAGCCACAAAACCCCAAATTCTTTTTTCTCGTAACTTTTTTTGCTGCTCTTACCTTTGTACTACTCCTTAAATGTTTGAAATAAATCTATCAGTTTCCAATCCTCTTTTCATTATCACAATATTTTGTCATCTTTTTGCTAGTGCCTCTACATTAGACTTGTCATTTTTATACCCACTATGTTAATCTTTCTACACTGCTCCCCACAGTCTCCGACACACAATGCTTTAGGCTTTAAAGCTGAAAAGTTTTCACAGGAATGAGTTAAAAGTGTCAGAAAGTGAGAACACGGAGGTGGAAAGTCTCTCGCACAGAACATACATGTAGAGCACTTATCACTAAGGGGATTTACATCATAGAGTGGAAATGGCCAGGGATCAAATCTGCAGGACTCAGTAAGGCTGAGGGTCTAGAACAGCAGGGCTGAGCCTATGGCATGTGAGTCGCGGTACGATCTTGGTGTCAGTGAAAGCTCTAAGACTTGACAGCACTGCTCTAGAATAATAAATAACGAGAACATACGGTTAGGCCGGGCGCGGTACTAGCGTGCCTATGTGAACGTGCGTGCTGTTAAATAAGCACTTATACAGGCCATGTCCACTTTCTCCATGGTAAAAAGTTCCTGCATCTCTGTCTTCTTGGTCACAGGGATCAACATTAACACCACCATGGCAACACACTCATGCATATTCTACTGAGTGTGGATCCTTACGCTGCTCAGGGAGATGTCAAATATATTTCTATGTAGGTATTACCCGGTAAAGTATCACTCTCAGCTTTCCTTTCGTTCTGGTTCAAGTTTCTCCCAAGGTCCTTCTCCAATAACTTAAAATGTCCCTTTCTTTAAAATATACTAATCTTATTCCAATTACAACCTTACACAACTCCATTCTTTTTTTTTTTTTTTTATTTTGCTCTCCAAAGAATTTTTCTTTTTTTCCCCATAATTTTATTGAGAAACAAATAGCAATGAGACAGCAATTTCAAATCAAATTGGTAGGACAGTTTCATAGGTCCTGCTTTATCTTGGTCTTAAGCATCCATCAGGAAAGTATAAAAATGCAACCCCATTCTTGAAAGGAAAAAGAAAGACAACAAAACAAAAATGTCTGTGTCACAAAACATTCTTCACCTTCTCACGTTACTTTCTTTTAGATTCCAAAACCCTCTGAACAGCATTGGATCTTTCATTTTTAAATCCTTATGTTTTATTTATGTAAATAACTATAACGATGAAACTCTCTTTCAAGTATTTTATTTCCATATTTTTGAACTAGTGATCATTTCTTCTATAATGTCTATGAACCCTGCACAGAATTTACCTTTTTTGATCTTGATCATTTTTGCACACTTTGCAAAATTTCATATAATTCTATCACTTCAATAATCTCTCAAATTTATGAATGTTTCCTAGTTATTTTACTCCATATGTATTTATGTATTTTAGATGTATTTTATATCTGAGGAACATTGAAATTGAAAACTAGATGATATTTCCAAGGTCATCTACTATACGACAGAAGTTTTCAAATTGAAATTATTTGCTATGGTTAGGGTAAGTGTTCCCCAAAAGCCCATGAAGGAGAGACTTGGTGCCTGAAGTAGCACTTCTTTTTTTTGCATTATTATTATATAACTTTATTTTCTCTTGTAACATCTTTATTTGATGTTCTAAATTCCCAGAATTTCTACATAGCCTGTACGAAGAACAGCAGTTAATATTTTTTTAAAAAAATAACTTAGACAAATAAATAATTTCAAACTCAACAGAAACCCAACTGTCCTTCCTCATTTCCCTTTTATATCTCCAAGACAATGAGTTATCTTCAGGTGGGCTTCTATACTGTAAGGTGTAGAGCTGCTCCGCTGGCTTATTTCAGCTTTTGAATTTTTCTAGCTGACATAATCAATCAACCACTATAACATATTTGAAGTAGCACTTTTTTTTTTTTTTTTTTGTGGAACTGGGGATTGAACTCAGGCCCTCACGCTTGCCATGGAAGCGCTTATTCCACTGAGCCATTCACCCGGCCCCTGAAGTAGCACTTCTAAGGTGTAACTTTTAAGAATTAAGGCCATGCCTGCAGGGGAGTGCAGTACCCCAGTCCCTTCCTCACTCTGCTTTCTGCACGCAGGTGAGCAGGAGCCCTGTCACATCCACCTGTCCTTGCTGTCTAGTACTTCCAGAAGTCCAGAGAAATGAATTCAGGTTCATTCAGTGCTGAGTGGAAAACTCCAGACCTGTGAGGTAAATAAGCCTTTTAACTTTATAACTTACTTATCTTCAGAATTTCTATATAGTAACTAAAACCTAACACATCATCCAAATAATGACAGAACATTTGCACTGCAAATTCTTGACAATTATGTTACAAGCTCTTTCAGAAACTTGACTCTTCTTCAGTTCTCATCATCCAAAAAGATGTAAATGTTCCTCACATTTTAGAAAACTAAATATTCACTTGCATGCATAAGCACAACATTCATCAATCTTTAAGGCTTGAACTTCATCCTTTTTTTTTCTATAAAAGACTTAAAATGAAGTAAATCAGTAAGCATTTTAATTCCCTTCAAACTGCTAAGAGACGATATTAAAACTTATGTATGCCAAACCAACAGAGGCCAAAAAGAAAAAACCACACACAGACACACAAATAACCCCAATATAAATGTACATTTATCTTTTCTAGTAGCATTAGCAAAATAGCAATAGGAAATTTGACACACTGGGGCACATTTTTGAGTGTTATTTTGTTACAGATATGGGGATATAGCTTTAAACACAAAGAAAGTATCTATCACTGAGAAAATTAGAGTGGATTATCAAAGCAGGAAACAAATTCATACCTTAAATATATATATATATATATAATATATTATAATATTATAATATATTATATATGTTATATATATTATAAACTATTATGGATTATATATAATAAATTATATATAATTTATTAATTCTGTCAATTTAAATGTATGACTAAGTACTATATGTTTATGAGTTCATGGGTTTATTTTAGGCATCAATAAATGTCATGGTAAGCCTAAAATCTATCTATCTATCTATCTATCTATCTATCTATCTATCTATCTATCTCACATGTTGAAAATATATATGTTGAAACACATACACATTTTCTGCCTCATTAAATTTATATTAACAGAAAAGGCAGATATTGCACAAATAGGGAACATTTTAAAATGTTAAAAGAGGAGTTCAAGGCCAGCCTGAACCACACTGTGAGACCCTGTGTCAAAAAAACAAAACACAAAATGTTTTAAATGGACAGGTTAGATATACTAGGGTTGGACCTGCCAAATTTAGCTAACAAATATACAAAAGCTGTAAGGTAAGTACGAATTTCAGATAGACAGTAATTTTATATATGTGTATATGTGCGATTCCATGCCTTTTGATATTTTATAAATGAAATATTTTAATGTGATCTTGGAGAGCAAGCAAGAATATTAAATATAAAAATAACAGGTAGAGAAATGATGGAGAGATAAAACATAGAAGTCTGTTTAAGGGAAGTTGAACAGTAAGTGGAAAGCCAGACAGATAGAACACAGCAAGCACATGCAAGCATTAAAGGGAAGCCCAGTTTGGTTGGGTTGTAGGATACAGAGGAAAAATAAAATTGTAGGAATAGACCAAGCTGAGACTATATGGACCTGAGCCATTACTGATTAAGTGTTGTAAAAAGTCAGTATCAGTGAAATGCCAAGGTGTTCCCCAAGACCAGACCTTCAGAAAGGTGTGCAGGTGGCTTATTTCACCAGCTCTCCAGGGCATCTCTGTGCCGCGCATCTTTGACCACTTCACAGAACACTTTCAGTATACTAAAATAGAACTTTCCGAAAAATACAAAAGTACTAACACATACTGTTTATAACACAAAATATGGAGAACTATCATAAAGCCTAGTACCTATCACAATTTTGAAGTCCTGAATATGAACAACATTCTTTAAATTATTAGATTTACATGCATGACACTTATTGACTTATACTTGAACTTATTGAAGTGATATGAAAATGTGATTTATAATGGTGAAAAACAAACAGGTGTTACTAACAATAGTGGCTTTCTGGCTATATTAATAACTTTTGGGGCAGGGGAGATGGCTCAGTGGAATAAGTGCTACCCTGGCAAGCGCAAGAGCCTGAGTTCAATCCTGTTCTGCCAATAATAATACAATAATAATGATAATAATAATAATAAAATTTTCAAGGCAAAAGCCATGCACCTCTTTACTATCTGGCTTGGTGATACTTACTAAACTCTTAGACTCATTGCTTCACTAGCAATATATTTTAGTACCTGGACCACAGCGATCAATGCTGTGATCTTTTTAGAAGACTACAAAATTTCCCAAAGAAAACCAGCCATGAACCATAATTTCTTAGGTCTTTTTACCTACAGGCAGTGCAACTTAACTCCTCTCATTTCTTCCTATTCTCCATCTTTCCTTAAGAATGTCACTTTCAATCATTCACAAATTTATACATTGTTTAATACAAGCATTTAATCATCTGGTCACCAACTCCATTCTTTCAGTTTCTCTAATCACTTACGCTGTTTCCTTTTTATAATAGATGATGCCCATTTAATCTTGTTCAACTTAGGGCCACATATTTTGTGCTTTCTCTCCCATTTACTTTAGATTTTATCTTTTTTCATGCGACTGTTCCTCTCCCATCTTGGCTTTATATCTCTGTTTTCAAGGAATATCCACTGTCTGCCTTGACCAAAGGACAAACTGGTTCCTGCATGTTGCTGGAGCAAAATGTAACCATGAATATTGTTTACAATGGCAGGGTCTCCCGCCTGAACCGGCCGTGGCTTGGCCACTGGTGGATGTATGATTTTCTTAACTGCCCTCTCTTCTGCCTTCAAGAAGTACTTTATTTCATCTCCTTTCTGTTCCTCTAAACTTATCAAATAAAACCTTAGGTTTTTATAGAGAAAATAAGAGTAACAGGTAGTTACTACTATGAAGACTCATGTGTTCATAGATGAGTTTGTTTCAGAGCTGGAAGGATCTAGAGTGTGTG
>NW_004524682.1:3085497-3086892 GCF_000260255.1 Octodon degus
ACAAGTTTCTTTACTTTTCCTCTTCTTACAATGGAAGTGATTGTCTACTTAATAAGAAGAAATTTTTTCTGTTATGGGAAAGATTTTTCATCTCATTTCACATTCCACAGACCCTGTTATGCTTATGTTCTCATTTTATCATGGTTCTTTATAAAAAATAAGTCCCCTGGTATCTTCATATTCCCAAAACCCCTCACCTCTTTCTTACTTTGATCTCTTACTGCCTTGGTTTGAGACAAGATGTCCCCCCAAAACCTCATGTGTTCATAGATGAGTTTGTTTCAGAGCTGGAAGGATCTAGAGTGTGTGATGTTGGGATTAAGGGTGTATGAATACTAGATCCATCTCTTGATTGGTTTGTCCCTGTTCTAATCATAGCAGCCTAGATATGACATAAAAGCACAGAAAGATGGTGTGAATATCACTACTGCTGTGCCTCATCCTGCTCACCAGGAACTGTTCTCCTATCAAGCCACTCTGCCTTAGAGGCAGCTGACTATAGATTGAAACCACTACAATCTGTGAGCTAAATCAACCTTTTCCTCTTTAACATCTTTAACATCAGTTGCCACATATTTTATCTCAGCCATGAGAGAAAAGTTCCCAAGACACTCACTTTATCATCTAACCTTCAAAGTGAGATTTCACAAATGGGTTGACTAATGTTTTTGTCTCTACTACCAAAATTTTCATTCGTTTTTGTTTGTTGGTTTTTAAAACTGATTTTGGAGTATCAACATGTTTGAAGAAAAAAATTATAAAAAATATTCTATCACTGCGCTATTAAAGATTTCAAACATGTTTCTGATTTCTAAAGCTATTGCATGTAGGTAAATTTATTTCCTAAGTTCGCTGAAATACCTCTTTTAGAGCCTTGATCCCATTTACAAAAGAGACAATGCAATTTGCTAAATGGTGCCCCAGTGACCCAAGAGGTTAATTCAGATCAAAAATGCAAGTAGTTTTTAATCTTTGTTGAGAGGTTGAATCACTGTCTAATGTGGCGCTCTAGTGACCTCTACCAAGCCCTGGCCTAGCTGTTTCTGGAAAATATTTGCACATTTATCTACATTTTTCTTTAGTTATTTTCTCAAGCTAAAATTCAAACCTAAATGTAACAACAGTGACTATGTACAGAGATAATATAAAAACTGATGACTAAATATTATTGTCATGAAAAGTCACGCAAAAATTTTCCTTTAGGTTACTAATGCCTGGACCAAACCAGCATGCAGTCTTTTAGAATAATGCTGAAAAACAAATTATCAGTCTTAAATCATGTCTCTTCTTAAGAACTCACCAAATCCTATTTTCTATTAACTAGTGATGAGATCTGTATCTGTCAAAATAATGTTTTTAATGTATTTGGTTGTTACAGGTCTTACTACGCAGCTC
>NW_004524682.1:3088017-3114849 GCF_000260255.1 Octodon degus
CGCTGTTCACCTAAACATTGCTGACCCTTACATCACCGTAAGGATATTTTAAATTTGTTACAAAGTATAACTAATCTGAAATTGAGTAGTGTTTTTCAATAGTTTTCAATTGTTTGCTATAGCATTTCAGTAAGTTGAATATTTATCTCTTCAGTTGAAAAACATTTAAGAAAGTAATAGGTGTTTTACATTTAACATTGCCATGAGGGATCGGGGAGATGGCTCAGTGCAATAAACACTTCTCTGGCAAGTGCAAGGGTCTGAGTTCAATCCCTGGTTCTGCCAAAACAAAACAGGAAGATATTGCCATAAAAGTAGCTATGTCCAAAATAATTTCTTTGCCATCCCAATAAGAGTCATTAAATATCAGTATTTTTGACCATCTTTAGGGATTGAGCACAAACTATTTCTTCAAAGTTCCTTACTTCTTAAACATATAGAGCACCTTTTCTGCATTAATTATAATGAGTATATTTAAGCACATAAAATAAACTCAGATTTTTGGAAATAAAAAAATTAATCTCAATAATTTTTTTTTGTCAGTAGCCAGGGAGATAGTAGGGGCTGGGGAGACAGCTCAGTAGAATAAGTGTCTGCCTGGTGAGTACAGGGTTCTGAGTTCAATCCCTAGTACCGAAAAAAAATTGCCAATTATAATTTGTAATATTTTGTTTGGGAAAATGTAGAGTTCCACCATAAAAATGTTATTTAAAAGGAGATTGATTTTCCTAGAAATAACTACAATGGCTTGAAGTATAGTCTTAATATTTGATTAAAGCAAATATTGAGATGTTAATAATGTTGTAAAATATCAGAGAACAATAAAAATTATCTTCAATGAAATTGTAGATTTATATATGTTTATATACCTATATTAGTCTCTTTGTCAATACACAGCTGTCTTTGTTGCTAATTATTGTCTAAAATATGTATTAAAAATCAACTTAAATATCTATAAATTTCGTTACATTTTCAATATTTTAGGCTAGTATAATATGTAAAAGTAAATTAATTTTGATCTATTGAAATGTATTGGTTAGATATTTCCAGGTTAAAACTCAAATTCTGCAAGTAGTTAGGACTCTTCCAGGCAGTACAAAGTAAGTAAGTAAATATTTTATTTGCAATGATACCACAGGGCCAGGGAGATAGCTGCCTGGCAAGTTCAACTTCCTGAGCTCGATCCCCAGTACAAAAAATATTATAATAATACTATGATAATATTCACTGATTTCTCAAAAAGGACGAATAAAAAATGCACAATATAGCACTGTATCATCTATAGTAAATTTTCACAAATAAAATAATAAGAGTAAGAGAAGAACTGTCATAGGTGTTAATCTTGTCATTTGTCTTACGATCAATGTATATTAAAACAGATTTGCATATCATCCAGAAAATTATAGGTAAGCTCAGAAAGAAAAGGTTAGCTTTACTTCAGATTTTCGGTTTCATTTTATTTTTTCAGTCTAAATGTAATAGTTTTTCTACCTACCGACGCATCACTATTACTAAGACAGAAACCCATTGGAATGGGCTGGCCTACACTGAATACCAAATGAACATCCCATCACGAACATAATCCTGTAACATCGAATGCAACTATCCAGCGCAATTTGCTAGGATTTAGCCACATGAATCCCATTACTATTAATAAAATATGAGGCTAAATAGTCTTGATGCATTTGACCCTGAGAACATCATGTTTCCTTTTTCAGAGAAAATACACAATAATATACAACACTTTCCTCAATAGACAGAGAAAGTAAATCCTTATCACCATAACACAGTGTGATCTAGTTTTTACAGCTTCCTTTGTAGAGAAAAAAAAAAAATTGAAGTACATGCAGCTCATTTTGAAAGACCTTGATTAACTTGAATAAAAAAGTAGTTCAAGTAATAAAAATTAAAAAAAAAAACCTTTCACCTGTTTTCATTGGAATCCAGTTTAAATTTTAAAAAAGAGAATTATTGGCAGTTGAATTCCACTGATACTTACATAGCTTTGAAGGAAAGACTTTTAAGCTTTAATTTAAATATGTAAAATTATACAGATATACACTGTTACTCATCAAGTCATTGTTAATTATCCTGCTGAGAAAGTGAGTCAGGCAGGCTAGCTTTCCTGTGGTTCTTGCTCACTTTTCCTATTTTCTTCTCTTTCTTTCTTTCTTTTTTTTTTTTTTTTTTCGGTACTGGGGATTGAACTCAGGACTCTGAGCTTGCCAGGCAAGCACTTACTCTACTGAGCTATCTTCCCAGCCCTTCTTCTCTATTTTTTTTCAAAACAAAAAAGAACTGGAAAACATTATGGTGCTTGCTGTCATTATTCAGTTCTTAGCATCTTTATTATTTGCCCTTTTTTGGTAATATTTCTGTGTTTACCCTGTAACCTACTATTTAAGACTCCAATCGATCCTGCTGTCAGTGAAGTCTCAAAATCAAAATGCATGCAGTTGGGAAATGAGCAAGAAAAAGAAAAGTAGTTCCTAGCATTCCCATTTTGTATATACATAAATTTATAATAACATGATTTAAATAAAGTGGCATATGTATTTGATCAGACATTTTTAATTCTTGAAAATGAAGAGAAACGCTCACAGCATAACTGCAAAGGAAGAGTAACTGGATTAAATCTAGTTTATGAGGTTTTACTTAACAATTAAACCAGGTAATATGACTTACTAACTCAGTCACAGTTGACAAAAGTGATTTGAAAATTTTTGTGTATATTTTAAACTAAATGTGACTATATGTAGTACACAATACATGAGACTTTTTATTTTTTAATCCTTTTTAGGTAACAGATTTTGGCTTGGTATGTGGCAGGAAATACATCCATGCTGGATTTTTATTTAAAAGTTAGCTGAAGCAAACGCTTTTCATTATTGTCTCATCAATAATAAACTATAACATGTAAAACGACAAGCTTCTTTGCTCTATCTTTTGGAACTTAATAGGTCAGTATTACAGAAAAAGTTAAAGTTTTGGTTTTGTATTCTGTTTGGAAATGCACTTGGCCATGATACAAATGTTCCAGTAATTTGAATAAACTTTCTGTTAAAAATTATTGTATTGTAGGCAAACTTTAATTTTGTTTTTCTTCTTTAGAATTTTAATTAAAGTCCCACGCAGGGGCAAGTTTATCCAAGTAAGAAATATCCATCCCACTTTTAACACTGAAGCTAACAGAGAATATAATATTCTGGACAAATTTGATGTCTGCAAGTTCATATGTTTGTTTTGTTTTCTGTTTCTCATTCTTAGTCCACTCATATTCTGAGATAACTGAGGAATGGCAACGTTAGCTCTTGGAATGAAAACTGTAAAAAGAGCCACTAAATCTCTGTTCTTTGCCCAGCTTTTCTGCTAACAAGATAGCCTGAGGCAAGGTATCTAAATTCTGTAAAATCAAAATTATCTTATATGCAAAATAAGCAAATTGAATAAGGCCCATTTTTTATAATATTTTACAGCATACTGTAATGATCTACATGCATTCCAGGTCACAAGGATCCTCCCCAGCCCCGGGACCTTGGGTGCTACTATCTACATTGATAATGTAAGAGAGCACAGCCTCATTGGCAGCGTGATGATGCCAGGGTAGCTGAATTGCCAAGTATAGCAAGACAGATTCTAATTTAATAACTGATCTTTTAACTACATACCCATAATATTAATGCCAGCCTAAATACCTGCCAGATTTTCTTTTACTGATAACATGGTTTTTCAAACACTGTAATACACAGTATTCTATTGTTCTTTATGAATTTCTGCAGAATTGACAGCTCAAATTTTATATCATTGTAAGAATTGATTTTCATCAAAGCATACTGAAAAGAGGCAAGAAAAATTCGATAGTGCAGAAATGATGAAGTATTTGTAGTGTGTTGAGATGCCTTAGTCCACAGAAGTCATCAAATCACTTTGACAGGGCTGATGTAGCTCAGTAATAATACAGTTGCCTACCATGACCAAGGCCTGGGTTCAAGCCCTAGCACCCATGCAACACACACACACACACACACACACACACATCTTTAATGTCCTTTTACCTTATTCATGTGGTCATGATCTCACCTATAAATTGCTATAGTTCACTAAAATACCTACTAGAAATCATATGAAGATCCTAATACTTCTTAAACTCTTTAGTAAAAATTAAAAATTGTAAAACTGTAGTGAAGAAAGAATCCACTACTCTGTCACTACTGTGAAAATTTTTGCAAGTTATTTTTAATTTTAAACATGTAATGACCATTAAGCAAAACAAATATATCCTGTTACGACTGGGATATATGTGGCAAGAGGCCCATGTGTTAAGGGCTTCAACTCCAATATAGCAGTGTAAGGAGGTGGGGATTTTCAGAAGTGATTGAATTATCAGTGAATTTGTATACTGATGCATTCAAAGTTCAATGGGCTTAAGAGGTAGAGCTTGGGACAGAGTGATAGCTCAGTGGTCTAAAGTGCCTGCCTAGGTAGGCAAGCTTAGGCAAATGCAGAGGACTGTGGTTTATCCCTGGCACCACATGCTGAGCCAGCCCTGCCCTCAGGGTAGGATGAGCCAGCCAACAAAAAAAAAAATGGGGGGTTGAGCTTAATTTAAGAAGTAAGTAACTTGAGTATGGCTTTATCTTTCTCTATCCTTGACTGCCATGTTTCAAATAACTTTCTTCTGCAAAGCATTTTCGATGATGTTTTCTCCACACAGACATAGAAACAACAAACAACTGAACTTAGACTGAAACTTTGGAAACATGTTACAAGATAAACCTTTTCTCCTTTAGGTAGTTTCTTTCCTTTGCTTTGTCATAGCAACAGAAAGCTGACTAACACACATGCTGTTGTCTTTTTTATGGCTTCTAATGTAAACATTTTATCATACAAGGATATATAATGTATATTTAATGCTAAAACAAAGAAATGATTTTTAAAAGCCATATAATGGTTGACAGTGAAAACAGAAGATGAACCTAAATGAGTATGGAAATATAACCTGAGTTTCATAAACTAATATACCTAAAGAGTTTGTTAATCAATTTACACATCATCTTGTTGTATTTAAAGCTAAGTTTGTCTTTTAAACTAGTATTTTCATATCTTAAATCATACTACAGCTCCTTATTTGGGTTCCAGAGAGAAAACTTTGGGCCAGCCAGATAGCTCAGTGGACCAACGCACTTGCTTAGGCAGGTGCAGGGATCGAAGTTCGATCTCCAGCTTACCATGCTGGCCCTGGCCCAGGGTATGCCGAGACAATGATGGAGACTGGGCATGGTGGCATGCTTGAAAGGGAAAAAATAAACATACTGCTCTAGTATGATAGAAAAATAGACCATTTATTATCTTGTTTTAAGGGAAAGTTCATGGATCAGCTGCTGCCTGCTGTTTGTATGTGAGCTTCCTACACTTTGCATTGCTAAATAATTGAGAACATTAGCTCCCAAACCATGAAAAATTCATTTTAACATGATGTATTATTAATCAATTTAATTTAAAGTGATCTGGAAAGTTCCAATTTTGGTTGTGCTGCTTGAAGATAAATTCAGGCATTGGTTGATACTTATTTAAATTCTGTAACTCTTTATTGCCTATATTTTATTTTTTCATAAGTGGATCAAACAGTAATGAAAGTGGCAAAGAGATGATAGGTTAACTATAATACTCTATCAATTCATGTAGCTATATATATTTACAAGGCAAAACTGCAACAAATTTATTTAAATTTTGACCAATTAGTTATATGGTACTGTCACTTTTTAAACCTACATGGATGTACATACATAATAGAATTTGAAAACTGTAGAAATATTTTATATTTTTTGTTATTAATAAGGTTCTGGTTAGGCTCATATTTTATGTTCTAATTTCATAGGTATTATCAAGTAATTATTAAAATATTCAGTACTTCTAGAAATGAAGTTAGAGAAGGGAAGAATGTTTGTCTAGCTCTTACATCATCAAACATGCCTTTCTTAGATTAAAGCAGGGCCTTGTGGAAGTCAGCTTTCTGTCTGTGTGACAAAATTATATATATATATATATATATATATATCCTAAAAAGTAGACAACCTTATCATGGCTCCTAGTTTTGGAATTCAAGTTTACAGATTTTGAAACTACGCCTTTGAGTTGGGCGTGTCAGAACTGTAGCAAGCAACGCAAGTGCAGTAAGACTGTGCACCTGACAGTGTTCAGAACAAAGGAACAGAGGAAGGGGCCGCAGTCCTAGTAGCCATTTCCAGTGAGTTTCTCCAATGAGCCACCTTCTCGCCACCAGTCCTGCACCTCCTCACATTTCCATCCACTCCTAGTACTGCCGGGTGGGTTGGACATTAACTTTGGGGCATACAGGATTTAAGGAAACACCTCAGAGCCGCACTACAACATGCTTTACAAGTGCAGACTGATCTAGGGCCTATTTCTACACCTCCTGGGGTTCTGGTAGTTGTAATGCCCTTTGTGTAACTTCTCTTATCTTTCATTAATACCTAATGCTCTGGATGCTTTGCAAAGCCCCCACCCATTATTTAGATCCCATTTTTGTCTCTATCCAATCTCCTTCTCTCTCAGAACTGTCAATTTGAGTAGTTTAAATCTTCATGGTATCTCTCAAAGTGCTGGTACAGTTATGCTGCAGTCCACATAACTCTTATGAAGAACGTGTGGGAAGTACCTCTTTTCTAAGAAACAAAGGCATATGACCTTGTACCACAAAAGGGGATTGTTCTAGATCTTTCCTTTAATTTTCAGCATCCTTGATTGCCTTAGTACTCTAGCCACGGTGTCAGGCGACCACAGCCAAGAAATTACATCCGACAGACAGCAGCCATCTTCAATCCAGTGTCATCTGTCTTCCCTCACAAGACTGTGCTGCTGCACCAACCTTGCTTACACAAGTTCTCCCTGAGAATAAGGCTTTCCTCTGACACACTTATACTTTTTATGAAGAAGATCCAGCCTAGTGAACATACCCCCAACTATCTGAACCCCAACAGAATACAAATTATGCCATATACCACTTGACAATTGGAAGCATGTGTCTCAATTCTGTAACAGTTTTAAACCTACTAAACAAAGGGCTGGGGAGATTGCTCAGCAGCATATGCACCTGCTTGGCACACACAAGGTTGTGAGTTCTATCCCTAGTTCCAAAAGAAAAAAGCCCAAAAAACACAAACAAAAGAGAAAACTAAACAAATAACTGCACAAACAGAGAAACAAAAAGATCCAAAAGAAAGCCGGTTCTTGTGCATATATTGATAGCATAGAATGAATATATTTTAGGGAAAGGAAAAGCAAAGGGAATGACTTGTCACTGAGACAGAAAATGTCTAGCTGTAGCGAGATATTTTATTGCCTGTTTCCTTCACAGGGCATCTACCAAAATCTGCTCATTAGTTTTCATCAACATTACCACTGCAGGAAGATAGAAACATTCAGGTTTATATTTCATTTCCATAAGTCACTTGCCCACTCTCATTTATGTCGCATGGACAGATGAGAAATACCACGTAGCACAATGATAATTTATAGTATACTTAAGTATCAGAAGATTTGGAGATGTGGACTAGTGTAGTGGAAGAAACATATTTTCCAAATAGGTGGAAAATTTGTCTGAAAAGTGTTATGGCTGAAAAATAGAAGAGTTGCATATTCACCTGATATAAACTTTTAAAAATACGAATATGCAAAATACAAGATCATATGAAATGGGCTGGCCAGATAGCTCAGCTGATTAAAGCACCTGCTGAGGCAGGTGCCGGGACCGGGCTTCCATCTCGTTACGCTGTGCCGGCCCCACTCCGGAGGCACTCTGAGATGGCAATTGAGACTGGGTGTGAAAGTGTGCACTTGTAATCCCAGCACTTGAGAGACTGAAAACAGGAGGATCACTGTGACTCCATTCTACGTCGTGAGACCCTGTAGACCCAGTACTAAATACATAAAAAAGAAAAAGATCATATAGAAAAGCAAAGCAGTAGCATCTCCCTTCTGTAAACCATATGGTAGAAATTAATTTTGTTACTATGATTTTGTTTTCTGATTTAATTACTTTTCTCTTGTGGCTAAGAAAAATCTGTCACCCGAGGTTGAAGGAAAAAAGGTTTATTTGGCTCAGAGTTTGTAGAAGTTTCAGTCCATAGTTGGCTGTTTCCTAAGCAGAGTGGCTCATGGCAGAGGAGAACAGTTGATAACCACCCATAAGGCAGCAAAATCAGCAAGAAAGGGAGACAAGACATTTCTGTCTCTTATTTTGTATCCAGGTATCTTCCCTGGATTGTGGGTGGCACCCACACTCTTTATCTCAGCCAGAACTATGTCAAACCAATCAGTGGGCTGATTTACTAACCACACATCCTTCATCCCAGCATCACACACGCTAGCTTCAGCCACCTCTGGAAAAGCCTTGTGACTGCATGGGGCTTGAGTGGGTGGGGGGATTCCCCTAGACCTAAGCTATCCTATTATCTATGTTATTACTATTTATTTTCATGCCTCTGTTACTGTACATATTACAGGTACTTGCTGCTTATGTATGTCTGTTTATCTCCTTGAGAGTGAAAATCATATCTTACCTATTTGGGCACACTCACCTAGTACTCCAGAAGCCCTGTGAAGTATTTGGTCAATTATATTGGGCTTCCAGGTTCATCTGGTCACTGAGATTCCTATAATTCAGAATGTCATTTATTTATAATTTTGGGCTTGCTTTGGTTTTAAAGTCTGCCAAATTTTATTCATGGTCATTGGACCTTTCATCCCAAGTAATGACTCAACGCTATGAAAAAGCATGTTCCTATGCACTATTCATTCATAATAATGTCATCATTTGTTAAAATACCCTATTCCCTGTATTATAAGAATAATTTGCAACAGGTTTTGTGTTAGAAAGCAAATTTGCTACATTTACACTTCAGTTGTTGATACGTGACCATAATTTTTCAACTATAAGACTACAATAGTGGCTCTTGTTAATTTAAAATTTAATATGCTTGCCCCAAAACACTATATTTCACATGTCTTATTCAATAACAGTAATCACTAGTTGTGTTTAGGGTGAAAATTGCTATACAGTTTTGACATTAATACATTCATATCACTAAAGACATGTTCATATATCTCAAGTTAATATTACTTTACTAAAGACATTTGGAATGTCATTTGTCAAAATGAATTCTGATCAATCTCGAACCAAAAAGCCCCAAAACCCACACACAAAATTTGACTTTCATAGTTCCCTCCCCTAATATTTGTTAGGGAAGAGAGCAGAGGCCATAACTCTCCAAATTCTTGCTTTGTTGTGGATAAATATAATTTCTGTTTAAATATTTAATAACAATCTATCCAAGAAAATTTCAGTGACAGTAAGTGAAGTATTCTTACATGTGAAGAAATTGTACATAGTGACAAAGGAGAATATAAGCTTGTATTTAATAAAAACAAACAGACAGACAGAGTAGGTGTGTACTGTGATATAATGTTGTTATACTACAGGAGCAAACTTTAAATTCAGTATTAAATGTAGGACACAAATAAAGGATTTGTCAGAGGAAGCCAAATAGAGCCAGAACATAAATATAATTTGTTTCCCATTATGTCAGCAGATTACTTGATGATAATTTTATTTTGAATTAAGTAACTATTAAAACATGATAGAAAAAAGTACTATTCAAATTTATGGGCAAACTACCTGTATATATTGATAGATTTTGCATGAGATTTAGGCAGTATAAAAAGAAATAAGTGAAAATGAAACTTTTGCGCTCAGGCTCGCTGGCGTAACTCACTGCAGCATTTCTGCCTGGCATGCATGAGGCTGTGGGTTCAGACTCTAACACCACAGAGAAAGAAAAATTTGCCAACTTAATTTTCAAACTGGCTTGAAAATTGCATTGAATTCTTTTTCATTTTAAGTTTGTAATTATAGAAGAATTATGTATGTATTAATACATAAAACCAAAAGGAATTTATTTCAAATATAAGATAATTATTTTATATATGTAGATATTTCCATACCTCACATGACTTCTTCCAAGCTAATATATTCTCAAATATGTGCATATAAAATTCCTTAACAGAAAAAGGGGAATCATGTAAGATTATAATAATATCATTATTTAACTTTCATCCTTTAAAACAGACATAAAATTGAAAATTTTTCCAGATTTGTGCTATGTTCTGTGCAAAGCAAACATTAGAGCAAAGACATGATTAATGGCAGAACACATTATCTAAATAAATATAAAAGTGAATCATTGATTTTTAGGCAGAAGAAAGTAAAGTATTACTGGAACCTTTTGTTTCTCCTAGTGAATTTCTAGTAGAAACAGAGGAGGGGAGGCGGGAGCTTTCTAGTGGGGCGGGGTCAGCGAGGTAATGATTTTGTTTACACAGTGATCAAACATGTGCTTCAAAACAAAATTTCTGACTTTTGTCTAGTCAACTTCATTTTTAATAAGTAAAGCAACAGACTCCTTTCAGAACATAAACTGATTTGAAATGGGCAACTTTAAATTCGTGTGTTCATGGATTGTCATGAACACATGTTTGGGGATGTAGTACTATTGGGAGAAATAGATTTGTGTTCTATCATATGTCTTTGATGAAATGCAAGGACTTGCAAACTAATGACAATTTGTTTCACCTATTTCAGGAATATGCTGGCACTATCATATATATATAATATATATATATATAATATATATATATATATAATCTTTGCTGCACTTCACTCTAATTAATGACAAACTAACATATAAATATATTTGTCCAATGTATAATATTGCCGTTGTTTTTGAGGCAGGATCTTACTATATAGTTTGTGCATATGCATGAATATTCTTCACTTAATCTTAAGAACAAGAAGTTTAGATGAGTTTTGCAGCATACTCCAGGTCATAACTTACTAAAGAATAGAGTTTAATTTGAAACTGAAGATTCTCTACCTTGAAGATTATGATTTAAAGTATGGTTTCCTCCTCTATGACCAATCACTACTTTTATAGGAGCATTTTACTAGATGGAATTTATTTATTTATTTATTTATTTATTTATTTATAGGAAAGGGTCTACAGGGTGTTCAGGGTCTCATTGCGTAAATTGGACTCATAGTGATCCGCCACTTTACAGCTTCCAAAGAGCTGAGATTACAGGCTTGCACCACTACGCCCAGTCTCAGTTGCCATCTCAGCACACCACAGGGGTAGGCCTGGCATGGCTGGACTGGGGATCAAACCCCCAGCCCCTGTGCCTGCTTGCAGGCCCTTTATTCCTCCAAGCTATTTGGCCAGCACTCTAGGTAGAATTTATAAGTTATAATTTGCTCGATGGATAGAGAATGTCTGAGGAACCTCTTTTCAAAATGCTGTGGCATATAATCATATTGACTGACAAAGAAATGTCTGATGATGATTAGCTATTTTTAGGAAAATATTAGGAAAACATCGATATTGTATAGAACATTTTTAGCAAAAATGATTATCTCTAGGGGGCCTCCATTCAAGATGCTCTTCCTAAATACATTCTGCTCAGAGATAGGACAACAAAAGGAGAGAAAGCTTCTGCAGTGACCCTCCACCAGCATTTTCCATGCCCATTCTACTGGACTTGGCCATTATTCATCTCAATACCTACAAGGTCACCTTCTAAGTATAGGTACAATTCTATGAGTCTTTAGAAGTTTTCATGTTTCTCACAGCATGCTTGATTTGGTGTATTGTAAAATGTTCTAAAAATCTCTACAATACAAACTGAAAAGAAATAAAAATGTTAATATATGATAAACTTAGTTTGCTAAACTTTTTGAACACATGGCTCTAGCTTTCAATCTAACACATATTAGCACCTGGGGATTGATCCAGAATTGTCCTCATGCTAACACGGGAGCATTCGCGTTGAATTCCTCCAGCATCCCAAACAATATGATCCTAAACTGACAGGTCCATGAACACTAGGAGGAGAAATGTTACCAAATTGACAAAGTTGAACTCTAAAAAATAAATATTTATGTAACTACAAACACCTATATAGCTAAAAATAGTCTATAACCATTATTTTATGGAAAGATAAAGAAAATGGAGATTTATGACAACTTCATTTCACTGATTTTTTCATTGATTTTTCCTAAAATTATATTTGCTCCATTTCTTTCCAATTACTCAATGACAGATTTAGCTATTAAATACATTTTTCCAATATACAGTTTTGCTTTTGTTTTTGTTTCTATGAGACAGGGTCTTGCTATGCAGTTTAGGCTAGAGTAAAGCTTACAATGGAGCCCAGGCTGGCCTCAAACTAGTGCCAATCCTCCTGCCTGAGCCTTCCAAAGGCTGCAATTACTGGTGTGCCCCACCATACTTGGCTGTCAAATATATTTGACATGTCTTTCCAGTTACATTCTGAAATAAGGGGATCTGCTTAAATGTCTTTTGTTTGTAGTCTTGTTAAATAAGATTTTCTTTTGCCCAATTAATAGGAAGCTAAATTAAAGTGAGTAAGGACCTATTCACTACACCTGAACAAAATCACAGCATGTGACAAGAACTGAAGATTGTAAAACATCTGTTTAGAGCAAAAGCAAGCAACACGGCAACAGCTAAAATGGAATTCTCTCCATAAATTTAATTGCAAAACAAAAAACTGCTTTCAAGTTTCCAGCTGAGCCCAGAATTTTCATTTTTTTCAACAATTACTAGTAAGAAATTTATAACAACAGTATAGCATCAATATCTGAATTAAACAAAAAATTTTGCTTTCATTGCTTTTCAATCAAACATTAGCTAAGATAACTGTGCATGTATATATATTTCTTTTGTTGTGTTTGTAGTTATAAGAGTGCTGTTCCAATTTATTCTTACTCATGGTAATTTCTTTTACAAAATTATCCTCACTACTTATCAAATATAACACATGATTTCTTTTAAAACTATGGGAAAATAAAACAAATATGTTAGCATGTATTTATAAAGAAGAAAACAATGATAAAATTTAATATATCAGAAAGCACATTATGATAGAATGTTCATATTTTATACATCTATTATTCATATCTAGTCTCATAGTGGTGTCATAATCACCTGACTTTCCCCATTCTGATATAGATATGTCATGCTGCGCTCCCATTTTTCTCATCAGCAATGTGAGGAAACATCCTTTGACTATATTTGCATGGGCATTTTCTTCCATCTTTATGTAATTTCCCCTATTCAATTTGCTTTGATACACTGTACTGCTTTTTATTAGGTTGCACATTTGTCTGGCCATTTAAGAAATAATCAAATATGCAATAGTGACAGCACTGACTCCCAGATTCATTGAAAAAATTAAAAAATGCATTTTTTGAAAAACAGCTAAATGTAAGAATTAACATAAGGAGTGTAGGCAGTAGTGATTGCGAGGCAGAGATAAAAGGCAATGTGCTACCACAGAGTGACCAGAAAGCTATTTTAATTCAAAATCTTAAAAGAATGTCTCCCTTTCTTGAAATATAAACTGAAACTTGAATATCAAGAATGGGTTTATCATGGAAACAAAGATCAGAGTACGAAAACTAATCCAAGAAGAAGAATAATGAATGTATATTCCAACTAAACAGAATGCAATTTGTGTGTCCATTGAAAAGGAAGAAGCGTGACATGGCACAAGCATGTGAGCAAGGTGGAACAGGGGCTCAAAATAAATTTTAAAAACAAAGAACAGAGGGAGGAGACAACATGGCTGAACAGAGCTCTGAATGTTCAGAGCTACTTAGAGAATTTCAGTTGAAACACTGAGCACTCACTGGAACTTCCAGGAAGGTATTAAAGATTACAGGGAAGCCTAGTATATGGAAGAGATAATGCATCTCCCATGACCTATGGCTCAAGCAAGGCAGGGGACTTGCACCTTAGGACTGTGCAGCCCCCAGATGTCCCCATACTGCTGGGGGTGGGACCAGAAATGCACCCTAGAGCACCCACCCGATCTCACCCAAGAAAGTTACAGACTACAGCAGAGGCTTGTGACAGTGGCAGTAGAACTTGTAAAGCATTGAGTGCAAAGTTAGTACTTCATCTCCAGCAAGAAGTAAGAATTGGGCCTGAATGGCCTTGGCCTGTGACAGCAGTAAAAAAGGACCAGACCAAACCCCAGCATCCCATCCTTCCTCGTAACCAATAACCTGAGAGGACAGAGTTGTCAGGAAAAGAGGAACACAGAAGGCTGAGCTTGGACCAGGAGGAGCCAAAGCTGCAGAGGTCTGGGAACAGCTCCATTCTGTCTGAAAACTTCACATCACCTGGGAGAGGGATGCTGCTAAGAGAAACAAGACAAGGAGTGGGAGATTGCCAAGGGATAAACAGGAAGTACTAGCTGAGGACTCTGGCCCCAGGTCTCCACATCTAGAGGCCAAAGCCAGCCCCAAATCTAGCACAAAATCTACTGAAGGCTTGGGAGAGCTATCCAGTAGCTTTGTTCTCTCAGTGGATTGATTGATTGATTAATTGATTGATTGCTTGTTTGTTTCCTAGCCCTATCCCTCTTCCTTTATTGTCTTTAGCCTATATTTTAGTTTTAAACTACTTGTCTTCTTTTCTCCTTTCCTCAGTTTATCACTCTAGACTTAGTTGTATTTTCATATGAGTAAATACTCTCTATATTTTTTTCTGATAAATTTCAATAATCCCTTCCTTATGTCTTCATTTTTCTTCTTCTGTGCTCTTCTCTAGTTTCACAAAGCTTGTGTGATCCCACTTCACCTCAAGCCTGGATTCTACTTTTTTTCTTTTACGTTATCTATGATCTGTCCAATATTCTTAAAGTTCCCTACCACAGGGTAAAACTATATACAAACTCTCAGTTTATTATTAATTTTTATATAAATATAGATTTTTCTTCTATGGCTAAAGGTACAAAATTAATAGTTACCACAGTTTCATTTTCTAAACTGTGTTTGATACTATTGTTAGTGTTAATTAGTCTACTTTAGCTAGGATGTCAGATCTGTTTTAATCAGTTGTTCTCACTTCTGTAACAATATGGGGAAGTTCTGGGGTAATATCCTCACCCTACCGCAGTACCTAAGGACTGGGGACTGAGCCAAACAGGTGCAAGATATCAATCTTTATCAATTTTTAATTGAAAAAGTCAGATCTTGAGATAGCCACAAACCAAGAAACTCTTACATACAGAAAATATTCTGAAGAACACATCTTGCCTAGAAAGTCCCTGATAGTTGTGCTTAACATATTTATTACAAAAATTTACAAGGATCAACATAGAAAGAAATAAAAACTTTGGGAATAGAAAATGACAAGATGCAGAAGCACAACACAACCTGAGACCTCCAGCCCACCACAAGGGACAGAGATAGAGGAAACTGGAAGATATTCACTTGACATTTCTGAAATGTTAGCAACAGAAGAAAAAAAAACAGGGGGACATAGATGAAATTAGATAAGAAATAATCTCTTAGATAAAAAATTATGTTAAAGTAATTACATAGCAGATATAGAGCAGAGATAGACTAAAAATGGATGATGATAGGAAGAGGAAGGACAGCATGAATGATCAATATAGAAAATAAGTAGGATGTATGAAACAGATTTAAACAGATATCTAGAAAATTAAAAATTCCATCCAAAGAAATTGAGCACAGACTTTCAAACTTTGAAGACAGGATTACAGATTGCAATGAAAAAAATAAAAGAAAGATTAGATAAAAATTCAATGGTTACAAGATGACACAAAGAAAATAATATAAGAAAACTTGTTATGGAGGAAAATGCAGGAATCAACACAAATTACATAACGTAACTCTTTGCAAAAATAACAGAAAATTGCGTGAGCAGGGGAAAGCCTCTAACATAAAGATAAATGAGGTACTTCCCTTATAGAACTTGAGTAAACATTCCTAAAATTCATTTGGAACCAGAAGATACCTACAATAGCAAAGCAATCCTGAGGAACAAAGACAAGATGTGAGGCAACATAATCCCTCACTTAAAATTAATACGGGGCGGCCAAATAGCTCAGCAGATCAAAGTGCCTGCTTAGGCAGATGCAGGGGCCAGGAATTTGATCCCTTGGCCTGCCATGCCGGCCCCACCCCTGGTTCACACTGAGATACATGGCAATTGAGACTAGCCATGGTGATGCGTGCCTATAATCCCAGCACTTGGGAGGCTGAAAACAGGAGGATCACTACGAGTCCGACCTACTCAGTGAGACCCTGTACACCCTGTACACCTTGTCTTAATACAAAAAAAACTGCGTTTTTGCTAATATTAATTGAAAAAATTTTTATGCCCATATTTTGAACCCTGAGAAACTACTTTAATGATAACAACATGTAACGTATTAACTATTGTTATTCAAAAAACTAAATTAAGGAGCCAAGGATATACCTCAGTGGCATAGTGCCTGCCTAGCAAGAGCAATCCTAAATTCCATTTCAGGTTAAAAACAAACAAGACAAATTAGCCAAAATATGTATAGTTTGTTAGGCAAAGACTAAATGTGAAATATGTTATGAACGCAAGCATGTTATATATATGATGAACATTGATCTAAGGAAATTATTAGCAACTCTAAATCATTGCCCTAAGTGCACAGCAGGATCTTTGTCAAAATAGAACAGAATAGAGGAGGTGTTTGAGGTCAACATTTTCATAAAAGTCAATTTGGAATCACAAATTATGTTTATGATAATGAGGATTACTGTTAGTAGTAATAGACTCAAGAAACTAACCGGGCTAGTAATCAGAAAAATGATATTAGGATTTTCTGTCTGCTTGCGTAACCTTGTGAAAATCACATTTCTTGAACACTTTGTGGCTTACTCAAAGCAGAACCTGTTCAATTGGTTCACTCTGAAGCATTCTGTGACAGCATCCTTCCCCCTTCCCCTATTGCTCTCCACATAGTTTCTTTGTGGGTTGTTTCTTAGGTGAAGAAATACAGGAAATATGAGTCAGAATACTCACATTTATTATTGCAAATCAAATATAATGTTCTTACTGCCATATATATATTTCCAACTCTTGGGACAGACTGAATTTTGGAAAAATATACAATTCAAAAATTGATTATCATCATTCCTGAAATATCTAAGATATTTGATGTGTATATGTAACAAAGCTCACTTGTTTATTGAACAAACACCAATTTTGTCAATTCATTAATATTTTGTTGACAAAATTTAAATTACACTAAGTTAAAAAAGAGATTCCGTAATCTGGAGGTAGTTTGTGCATTTAAATTTTTAGTAAAAGCTGAATAAAATCAATATTAGAATGATCAAAATGTATGAATATGAGATATGATCTTTGCCGTATGGAATATGTAAATTTTGTTTAGTGTATGGAATGATTATCATCATATAGTGGAATCTGTTTAGTCGCATCTATATTTAAAAAGCTTACTGTATGAAAAAAACAAAAACAATTAAGAGAAAAAGAAGCAATAATTATACAGAGTGCCAAGACCCTGAAATGCAATCCTGAAACATATTAGCAAGCCATTTTCAAAAGGCAAAATTAGTTTCTGTATGTCAATAGTTGCCCATATGCAATGAATTGGCAAAGCAGGCTAAAGTGATTTCCCCAACCTTCCAACATCCTTTCCCATAGACTACCTCTGTGATTTTTTTCTTTCTTCAAGATTGCTTTTGACATTAAAAGAGTAAGAGGGAAAGAAAAACAAATAGAGAAAGATGGACATATGGATCAGAGCCAAGAAATCAGTGCATTCTATACCCTCACAATGGTGGTTTTCAATCGTAGTCTCAGATATGGCCACTTGTTAAATGCCTACACGAGCCCAGAAATGACTCTGCCTCTTCTGAGGAAAGAAGTGAAGCATTGTGAAGGACTTTGTTAAGTAGTAGAAAGCAAATGGGTTGATCACAAGGTATTAAATTATCCCAGGTTTGTGCCTGTTCTTAGGTCTCCAGGGTTAAGAATCTTCAACTGCAAAACCAAGGGATTTAACTACAGTCCACCTCATCTCTTTATACATTCCGCTATGGTATGTACACAGTGAGTCATGCATTAGGTCATAAAATAAATGTATATCAGCCCTGCCATTTCTGACTTCATCTCTAATCTTTTATTCTCTATACTTCAGCCACACTGACCTTGCTCTTCCTGAAATAAGGAGGCTGTTCCCCTACCACAGCATGTAAGCCTTGATAAATTCTGCCTAGAATATACCCAAGAGTTCAGCACTATTCACTCTGTATTTAGTGGTCTCCTTTCCAATGAGTCCTTCCTCAGCCAACACCTAAAGCATTTTTCTTCTTTCATTTTTTAACCTCTTTTCTCCACCCTCTTAGGTATTGTGTTCCTCTAAATTGAAAGGGGCCTTGGATGAAGTTGGTGCATTCTCTGCCTCTGCAGTAGCACAGTGTAGGCATTTAACAAGTGGTCAAGCAAGTGGTACAAATCATGACATCTAAAATTCATTTGACAGAGCCTAGAGTATTAAAAGAATGATTATAATTCTAATCTCATAGTTAAATTCTAAGCAGACTTAGCATTTAAACCCAGATCTATTAATGCACAGAATCCTGCTATTTAAACTTTCCAATGTATGTAGAATATCTTTATAAATTATTTCAAGTATCAGTGTTCCCAAAGTATAAGCCTAAAGACAAAATAACATCACATAATGTATACTTCTCTCAGAGTAAAATGCTGGCAATATTTAAATATTTATACTTAAAATATATGGAAGCAATATTTATATTTAAATTTACATGGAAGCAAAAGTCAAGGCATTACCCCCAATAATGACTATGCAAGAGATTCGTCCCTGTATTGTTTTTCAGGCTCCGTGAGTGTTCATGACAATCATGGTCTTCAAACCACAGCTTGAAATGGAGGCAGACAGACCTACAGGTACATCACATATTTAGTGCTATAACCTGCTATTGAGGGTGATACCAAAGCCTATTGCATTTTTACTTTCATACAGATTTTTGGATAACTCAGTCTGGGTAAGATTCATTGTCCTAATCCCTCCACAGAATCAGCACCTGCTCTAAGAAAGCTGTCTCTGTTATTGAGAAACTGGGAGAAAAAAAAAAGATGAAAGCCTGTCATTGTCAATGATTTTTTTAAAATAGATGATTTAGCCATCGTGTAGTGAAAGTTTTAAATTTTAAGCTATTCAAATATCTGTAACTGATTTTGCTGTGTTAAAAGAAGACGACCTGCTATCATCTATTTTTCTCCTGCATGGGAAAAATGACAGGAAATCTTTTACTTGAAAACACAATAAATGGCTATCTAACAGGACTTCAGAGTATTTTTTTTCCCCTTTGAGTTTCTCATTCTTTCAAAAGTAAGCAGGATTGAACACTCCTAAGCATCCCTGGCTTGGATAGGGAGACAACATCCCTTTAAAATGTTGAATCCCTACATATCAGAGGGACTTAGCAGATGTGATTAAAATTAAGGATTGTGTCACAGTAAGATTGTCTTGGTTTATCTGGCTGGGTCTCTCACAGGCAGATAAGGTCTTAAAAGTTAGAAATGTTTTTAAAAGAATCAGTTCTTAGTGTTTAAACTCCAATTTCTGGGATTAAACTTGGAGGTAGTGGCCAAAAGCCAGGGAGGGTGACAGTTTCTAGAAGTGGCAAATGATTTGGTTTATAGCCAGCTAGAAAATAATTATTTGATCTGACAAAGTCAAGCAACTCAGGTCTGCCAACAAAACCAAATGAGCAGGAAACTGATTGCTCTCTAATGCCTCCAGAAGGGAGTTCAGCCTGCTGACAACTTGATTTTGGTTGGGTGAGATCTGAACCAGACTTGAGACTTACTGAATTGTAATATAATAAATTTGTGTTGGTTAAGCCTTGCAGTTTAAGGTAACTAGTTACATCAGAGGTAGAGAACTCATACACCAAAGAATAAGGGTGTAACTAGAAGAAAATATTCGATTTTTAACTGAAGTAGCTGCCTCCCTTGAATGCACAATTACAGACATTTCTTCAAGTATCTATTAAGTGCAATTGCCAGGAGTGTAGATCGACATATGGAAGCGCAGAGCTTAGCGGTGAGGACTTGAACACTGCAGTTCAAACCATTTCAAAGGAAAAGTAATCAAGTTTAAGATCAACTCGGGATTTAAGTAAACACACATTAGAAAGTTGTAGGCAAACCTAGATAATTATTTTTTAAACATCAGAAGTCAAGATATAGTTACTTTCAGCATCTAAGAAGACTTGTAAGTCAGCAATGAAGTGACTTCACTTCAATATTCTCTCATTTCTGGGCTCTATGTGATCTATTTCTTTAAGGAGAAATGGTCTCTTACTATCAGTCTCAGAAACACAGAAGTTACCCTCTAAGGTCATTAAATTGTAAGCTTTCCTTTTAAGAATTTGTGCAACCTTTTCTTTATACAAAATGTTTCTTGTACTAATGTGTAGAATGGATTCACTTTGTTCACTACCTTTGCATAAATTAGAACATGAAAAAATTCCAGTTTTTTTCTAATATTCCGAATATCAATGCTTTTATTTCCATTATATTTTTAAAGTTTTGGATAGTTTTATGACAGTAATCTCTTTGTTCTTACCAGAATGAAGATTTGGTTTTATCTCCTTACTTTACCTGTGAAATGAGACAATATCAATATGTGTCATACATTTATTAAGGGCACTGAATATGGTAATGTATGAGGCACGTCCAACATTTGCTAGCTGTAAAAATAGTAATTTCAACTCTTTCTCATCGTGGTAGTTTTGATAATCACTTCTGTTTATCTTTTTATTGATTTCATTGTTTTTCTAGAAAGACATTTTCAACAGGCTGTCCAATTGTGTGGCATGTTACAAAAGATTATTCATCTAATTTTTCCATTAATGAGAAACTTTGGGTACAAGCTAGGTATTGATATTAGAAAATGTATTTTAAAATATATTTCTTTACATGCCAAGTGTGAAGGATCTGGCATTTTCAGATGAAAATTATCATTCTAGGTCATTTAGCATCTCATTCATGACAATGCAATAAACAATACATTCCAAATCTCTCTGTTTTAAAAGAGACTTAAAATATACTTGTATATTTCTTTGTCTCTTATAAATTGGCTGTAAGCCCATAATATTTTCTGTAAGGATGGAACTTTCTACAGTAGAAGAAGATCTGTTCTCATAATTACTGTACAATTGAAGAACACACAAAAATAGGTATTTCCTCTCACATTTTGTGGGTTGGGAAAACAGAACAAATCTCATGGTAGAGAACACAAGGAAAAATAATCTCTCATGTGTAAGCCATAAATCCAGAAATATTAGTATGGATTATTAGGCCCCATCTCACATTTTTAATGTATTTGGGTACAGGGTTTCACTACACAGCTCTGACTTCTACTGATTCTCCTGCTTTCACCCTCCTCAGCACTGGGATTATAGGCATGCACCACCACGTGAGAACTGGGCGGATGGTTCAGTGTACAAGGGGCAGAGCCTGAATGGCCTGTGGTACCAGGATTGAACCTGGGTCCCTTCTCTTGCCTGAGTATGCCCTTAGTCCGCTGAGCTATACATCTGGCTCTCCCATTTCACTCTTATAACTCTATGACAAATAAATTCATGAAGAGAAGTAGGAAATTCCCAAGCATGGGCTATACCCATCAGGTAGATCTACTGTGTAAAACTTGTGTTTGAAGTCATAAAGAAAACTCTGGATATCTTTTTTTTTTTCTTTTTCTTATTTGTGTGTGTGTGTGTGTGTGCAGGGTCTTACCACACAGCTCAAACTCATAGTGATCCTCTGGTTTTCAACCCCCCCAGTGCTGGGATTACAGGAACATGCCACCACACCTGGACTTGGTTGCTGGCTCAGTGTGCACTTGCATACATACGTGCTCATCTACTGAGCTATATCACCAGCCCTTGAACGTCTTATTTTATCTTAGTAATCATATTTCAGCTCCAACAATGGTGAGCACTACTAAAACTGTTTACTATTTGACTGCAGATAAAAATGCATATTTGAAATTATTGTAAAAAATATCTTTATGGATCACCAATATTTATATTGTTTTTAAAAAGACATTGAATGTATGGTAACATACTATTTGAATATTTTGTTATATTATTTGTAGCTTGTCCTTTTATTTTGCAATTTACTAGTTGCATAAAAAATATCAAAGTATGTTAAAAATTTTTCTATGATGCTCTTTAAAAATCATTGTATGTCACTATCCAAACCAATAATATAATTTTTTCTGGACTCATACATTTTAATGATCCAAAATCAACACTTAAAACTTTTATACCTTGCACCACTCAGATATCACCCTCCTGTCTAGATGTCAGCATCCCTTGTGGATGGGACAATTATAGGTGCATCACCTCTGAGGAAATAGAGCTCAAAATTTTAATTTCCCTATTTCAGAGCCAGAAATGAAAACATTTACTGAGCTTCCTTATGATTTCTCTACTTAAATAAGTGTCTAGAGGTCTTAGGATGGAGATTCAGTGCAATTTTGTATCTGTCTTTCAAGTGTCAAGTTCTTGTTAACTATTAAAGTGTCATGGATACTAGTTTTATACCAACACCAAGTGATGAAAGTTTGTTTTCACGTTCTTGGGTTTTTGGATTTTGGAGAAATCCTTCAAAATCTAACTATATCTTTTGTAGAGAAAAGGGTGTTAACTAGTTCTGGTATTCATTTGTCTATCTACCATGCCTAGAATTTATAGAATAGTAGTCAATTTAAAAATGCATTCGTCTTCATCAAAGTTTGCAGGCTCTTCATAATGATCATTTAAAATTTTATTGGATTGAATAAAACTCAATAGAATAATTGTCCTAGAATATGTGAATGTCTATGATGGAGCCACATAATCGAAAATAAAATAAAATAAAATAAAGTGTTATTATCAATAGACCTAACTCCTCTGACTTATGCTACTAGTTATTAATGATAGGAAATAAAAATACTGAGCTAATATTCCCTTCAATGGATAGAGCAAATTCAGAAAGATGGATTTTTTTTTATCAAAGTAAAACAATATTATATTGTGGTAGTGCAAAACTATGTTTTTGTAAAACTTTCCCCACTATTTTACTAATGTGTGTTTTTAGTCGAATATTAAGAAAAATAATAATTAATAAAAAGATTTTGAGGTAGGAATAACGTGCTGACTTATTTTACAGTCTATTCTTTCAGCTATTCCTTGAAAAAATCTCCTAAAATCTCAGTGTAATTCAAAATGGGGTTTTAGCATTTCGTGGATAGTTTTGCATCTCTTTTCTTGATTTCAGTTTAAAGGTTTTCATTAATATACTCAGCAATCTCTAGAGTCCTTCAGAAACAAATGCTACTCTTTTGAAAGATCCTGTAGGCATGATTGTGTTCTTAGACCACACCACAGCTTTCAAATTTTCAGACTTAATGTCAACTCCAGATTTGACATTTAAGCATCCGCTACATCTTTATTGTATCATGTACAAAATAATGATGCTGAATATTTCCTACAAGGGTTTCTTTCTCCAGGTTCTGAAGAATAAACGATCTGCTGCAGGGAGACTAGCAAAGAATCTTCATATACAGGCCATTGTCATGTGAATTCCCTTTCTTTATTACTTGACAAATTATGATTAAAAATGTAAGTTGAACTCTGTGACTTTGGCTTTGTAATAATTCTAATTGTCTTTCATGTCTATGTGACATAATTTAAATGAAATAGATAAAATTTTATTTTGCCTATATTCCTAATATAGATTGGCTACTGTCACATATATTGCATATTTTTTAAAAAATACAGTTTTTTTTTTCAGTACCAGGTATTGAACTCAGGACCTTGCACTTCCCAGGCAGGCAATTATTCTACTGAACTATTTCCACAGTTTTTTGTTAAAAATAAAATGTTTCTTCTGGGTACTAATTCATTTTTAAGGTCACTTATTTTTCTCAGGGCTGCAGATTGATGATTAAATCAAATTTCTAAACTAATGTAAATAGCTTTAAATGTCCTTTTTTTCTTTGCCCCTCACCTTTCATCTGCCTATATCCCAATTATAAGTCCAAGAACATAATTTCAGTCTAACACTTTCTTTTTGCATAATGAAATTACAAGTATAATCTCAATACATGTAAATGGATAAATTAAAATTAATACAATTTATACTGGGAAACTCACATGTATCTTACAGTGTCAAATACACAGAATTATCAAGAACTGGTTTGAAAAATATCCTTTTTTGAGACTGGGTCTGTCTATGTTGTTCAGGCTGGTCTCAAACTCCAACGTTCAAACAATCACTCCTCTTTGGCTCAACCTCCTGAATAACTAAAGGCCTGTGCAACCAAACCCAACCAATGCTTTCCATTTTGCAAGCCCCATTGTTTTTAGGGTATTTTCCCCTCTGACTTTCTTACAGTCAATTACACTGCTTCTTCCTTTCCAGACTTCAAAATGTTTCCTGAGACAATAACATACATGTTCAACTTTAGAGAGTTTTATTTTAATAAGTACAGGGACTCAAAGAGGTTTACCAAGTTCTTAATAAAGAACAAAAATAAGCTTCAGAGGTTTTATAAAGTATTTTTATGATGATTATTAATTCCCCAAAATTGCTCCTCTGATTATTTTAATATAGACTCTATAATTGTTATATTTCTATAATATGGAATTTGTAGCTTATATACTTTCTAGTAGAAATTTATATGAGTATTTGTGGTGCTAGCGATCAGAAAAGGGCCTTGCATGTGTTCTACCACTGAGCTATACTCCAGTTGTAGGAATTTCATTTATAAAAACATGAATAAAAAATTCAGGGGGCTGTGGAGATAGCTTGGGAGCCTAAGTGCCTGCCAGGAAAGCACAAAGACCCAGGTTCTGTTCCTGGTACCACATACTGTGCCAGCCCCAGAACCCCTGGCATGGTATGTACACCTGTAATCCCACCACTGGGGAGGCTAGACAGGAGGGTCACTCAAGTCCAAGCTGTGTAGCAAGATTTGGTACCAAATGGATAAAAGATTAAAAAGTAAAGAAAAGTTGAGGTTCTGACTGTTTCTGACGTGGAGATTTTTCCTCATTTCAGTGATTTACTACTTTGGTAGTTTTGAAATAACTACAAAAGCATTTGAGTTCCTTTTAATGGTCCTTGGGTTCCGTACCCGGAGACGACTCTTCATTAGATCTTGGAAGGAAACTGGACATCTTAATCTTCAAAATGCTTCCATGGTGCTACGGTTTGTGTATAGCTGTCCCCTGAAAGCCTCATGCAGTCATTGCGCTGAAGTTCTAAAGTTTGTGTTTAATTCATGATCCAAGGCTTGGATTATGGGTCTGAGTACTGCTGGTACTATGGCTCTTAGTATTCTGGGATTATGGGTGTGGGTGCTGCACCCACCCAGGGGCAGACAGCCTGAAGGCAATAAAAGGACATGAGAGACGCTCACCTCTGCCACTGCTGCTGCTCCTGCCTTTTGCCTTTGCTCTTTGCTGTTTTCCACAGCCATGAGCTGCTGACTTCTGCCACGTGCCACTCTGCCTTGCAGCCACCTGAGAGGATGGATTGAAATCCTTACAAACTATGAGCTAAATAAACCTTTCCTTCCTTAATTTTGGGAGTTGGGTATTTTGTCCCAGTAATGAGTGAAAAGTAACTGAGACACATGGTGATTTAGGAATGCACAGAGTTGTGGTACTTGGGAGGTGCTGCACTTTACTGTTGGTATAGAACAACCACTGTCACCTGTTGCACATTTGACAGAACTTCATTTGTCATCTCAGGGGCTACGATACATCTGAATGACCAAACTTCCATACATGAAAGTGCATATTCCATCCTATTTTTACTTCTCTTGTGTAGTGAATTCAACTGTAAAACAGTATTCTCTGACAATTAAGCTAGAATTTGGGTGTCAGTTGTGTGATGACACTAAACTACTCCATTCCTCAAATAATACAGGGGTTGAAAATCATAAAATTTCAGTTCACTTCAGGTAGTTTTTATCTACTATGTACGAAATAAACTAAATAGAGTTAATTTGTTCTAGGCTTTTGTAAACTTTGATCAAATATTTTGATGCTTCAATCATTCTGAAGCTTCCATCATGCTCTGTAAATTGAACAAAGCATCATGATATCCTTCATTATAGTCATATTATTTCAAGACCTCAGTGGATCCTTCATGTAATGGTTTACCAGAAGCTTCTCAATTGTAGAAATAATAAACAACTTTCTTCATGCTAAAATTTAAGAAAAAAGTCAGCATTTTATCATACATCACAACAGCAGTCTAATATATTCAAGCCGTGATTCTTATTTTGAAAAATAGAGGAATAAAGAAGTAATGTTTATGTCAATTCAGGTTAACAGGTATTTATGGCACTATTAATATCTTTGATGTCTCTTCTAAACAAAAACAATTTAAACAGATGTCTGAATGGCAAAATTCATGAGCTACCCATATTTACTCTTCACTGTTTATGAACATAATCTGATATCTAAACCACAGTTTAGAATTGTAGAAAAACTGAGAACTGTTAAAAAAATTAGCTATCTAAGAGATTGTTTTCCAAATAATCTTACTCATAGAAAATCATTGCAGTAATGTGACTGAAAGGGTACATCAATTTTCAGACTAGTAATTAAGATTTGCATTATTAATGTCAAGGATTTTCTTCATAGTTAAGCATAAATATGTATTTAAAAGGAAAAATCTCATTAAATAAGATCCTTGGTTCAGAAAAAAAATAGCATTGCAAGAAATTCATATAAGGGGCTGGAGAGATGGCTCAGTGGTCTAAAGCACCTACTTAGAACAAGCTTAGCAAAGCATCAGGGACCGCGGTTCGATCCCCCAGCACCACATG
>NW_004524682.1:3114949-3123328 GCF_000260255.1 Octodon degus
CTCTCTCTCTCTCTCTCTCTCTCTCTCTCTCTCTCTCTCTCTCAAATGAATAAAAATTAAAAAAAAGAAAGAAATTCATATAATAAAATTGTCCCTGAATAGGAATGCTTAGGTGTAGGCTTTTGCTCATAGACTTCTAGTGCCTAAGATTATTTAATTTGGCTAATGTACATTTAAGGTCTGCAGTCAGTTTAACAAATCTTACTTTAAACCAGAGATTTTCAGCTTTGTATTTTAAGAAAATATTTATGTAAGCATTTTGCTTCACAATTTGATTATTATGCTTCCTAAAATTTCTTCTATATATCTATTTGTTAAAATATAAGAAATGAAAGCATGAAGAAATATGTCACGAAATTTTCATTTGGAAGAAAAATGGAGTTGCTCCTGTTGGCTAAGAGTAGAAAAATCTGTAATATTAGCTACCTTGGTTTGAAATGTGTCCTGCTTTGCCCGGCCAGTCTATATGTGGTGGTACATTGGCGTTGTGTGTTACACACATTATCAACCAATGAATGACACACATACACTCAGTCTCAGTTTCAAGGATCCTGTTAGACAGCTATTTTTTATCAACAAGGGTTGATAACAGTCATGAACTTGCTAAGGCTGTAGCCAAACGTATGCTACCTTGTGTAATCATTAAGAAAAAATTCTCTGGCAATCACAATGAGAACCTGCAATTGAGCCAACGTGTTAAAAGTAGGAAATGGTAATAACATCTAAAATCTGTAATATTCGCTAATATTAACTGAGTCATTGTCATTTCCTAAACACTATGCTAAAGCTTTCTATGGATTATTTAACTGAATTTCATCCATACCTTCTATTATCCCATTTTTATTGGTACAATTCATACAGGCAAATGGCAACTAAACTTACCCTGTTTGTTTCCTAGGTAATGCTCTCTGTAGACAATAAAGTATAAGCCCTTCGTGCTGTACAAAAAGCATGTTGCCTTGGGGCATTTTTACTTCTCCTGTGACATGAACAGAACATGTAGATATAATGTAAGTAAAGCATGTTAGAAGTAGCACTCAGAAGAGGTTGGGCAGAGTTAAGAATTCTTTCAAAAGAACATGCTAATCATGTATAGAGGAGAGAAGACAGAACTGGCCGCATATTTCAATGGGAAGATTTACAGAAAAGGAGAAATTCATGGAGACAAAAAGGACAACCAAGAGCAGGGGAAACAGCTCAGTGGAATAAGCGCTTCCTTGGCAAGTGCAAGAGCCTGAATTCAATCCCCGGTTAAGCCAAAAAAAACAAAAGGGGGCAAACATGCACCATGTGGGCTAGACACACAGTTTAGGTTTATAGGTACAATTATTTAACTTACATGGACAAACATAACCAAGAACAATGGAGTATTAAAGAGTTTCATCTAAGATGCATTAGTAGAGCAGTAAAGAGTACATATATGATTATTTTGTATTAAGAAGTGGAAATTATCTTTTTTCCAATTTTGTTTTGGTACCAGGGATCAAACCTTGAGCTTGCCAGACAGGTACTTAGGCCACTGAGCTATGTGCCCGAAATTATTCTATTTGATATGATATATTTCATCAGTTTCCCTTAAGCTAGAAGACAGAAAATTTGTTATCACTTCCTAAATTTATGTAAATATGTACATAATAGATTATATATGTTCTTATATTAAGTGAAATTTGGGGAATTATCTAAGAGAATTTTGAAAAGCTAAAGCAATAAAGGATCATAATATTGTGAAAAACCTGTGATTTTATGACAGACCTCTTCCTATATTTGAGTCAAATTTTCCTATCAATAAATCATGTGTGTGGTGTATGTGTGTATGTGTAATGTTTTCAACAGAAGTAAGTTTTTAAAATTGTTAAATTCTCAGAATATAGCTTTAAAACTTTAAGCATTAAGTTTGAAAATGAAGTTATATTTCCATATAATTGTTATTTTAGGCCTCAAACTAATTGATATTTGTAAAAAGGTCTATCTTTACAAGGCATGTTTCAGTTTAAGTGAAGAGTGACAGTAATTTGTTTCCAGTGTAGAATGGTGGAAAGAAAATAACCTACAAATATAAAAATAATTTTCCAAGGTAAGATAAAAACTGAAATATAAAAATAATTTCCCCAACTCTAAACATATGTTTAAATCAAATCAACAGAGAGGTGGAAGCTAATTGTATTCATGTAATTGAGGAAAGTTAATCTTAATATAAGTACATGTAACAAAGGAAAATAGATTAATTCCAAGTTACATCATCAAATAGTCCACTCTAGCTTATATTTATTTATGTCATACAAACCACCAGATCTGTAAACAGCTTTGTCTCACAGGAATAATGTACATCTTTTATTAAAAAGATATAGAAGTGAAGCATTTTATGATTTGTTTTTATCACTGACACTATGAACTTAAGATTTATAAATCCAGAGAATAGGGGGCTGAAGAGGGAATAGGCAGTAATATATTTGGAGAAAATGAATCTCAATGAGAAATCATAGTCCAAGATATCTTCCTATTGTTCTCAAATATCCTGTTCAGAGCCCACAAATAATTCCCATCTACAATTTGTAAGGCTAAGTCTAATTTACAGTTTCATCATGACACTAAACTAGAGTTCAGTCATTATTTTCAAAATATATCTGTATACTGTTATGGAGAAATTTTGTTCTTTGATATATGTGTAATGAATGTTAGCAGTTATTTTCTCTGCTATGCTTTTTTAAGATATCCTAAAGGTATTATCAGTGGACATTTTTTAATTTACAATAACAAGTAAAACACAGTCAATACTGTTTTATTACTCATATTTCAAAATGAGTTTACCATGTATATTATGTACTGACTGACACCCCCAAAATCAATTTAAAACTTACAAAAATAATGGAATTTGAGCAGGATGTAAACAAATGTGCTTTCATTTTTAAAAGGTGTCTTCTAACCTCAGAGTAATACACTTTTTATATATCATCTTTGAAAACTTTTTTTAAATAGACAAATTTTCTTATATTTTCTGTTATTCAAGAGTTAAAATAGATACACAAGAGTTGTAGTTTCAGATTAACACAAGTGCACAATTTAGGAATAAATAATATATGATCTACTTATCTGCAGTTATAAAATACTTTGTTAGATGATGGGGTAGATAATTTAATGGACACACAGCTAAATAGATGGATAGATGGAAGGGTATAGGAAAAATTTGGCAGAAGTGTAAAAAACATACTTACTAATTAGTATTAATTTTTATGAAAAAAATAGTTTGAATATGCAAACAAAAATTCCAGAAGTATAGTTCACTGTATCAACAAAAATACTTTGAGTAGGATAAAAGAAATCTTTGGGAACATTAAAAATATAATAATGCAAGTAGATTTAGTAAAAATTGCAAGCAAATGAGTTTATTGTCTTATGTGAATAATAATTCCTTGTAATAAGAATTTTCCTGTATACATTTTCACTATTTTATTTCTAGAAGATAAACTTGCAGGGTGACAGTGATGAATCATAAAAGGATAATCATAGATTGATGACTGATTAATTGCAAAAGAGAAAGTCTAAAAAAGAAATTTCTGAGACACAATATATCCAATTGAAGAAACTCCTAAATGATTTTTGTCCCCCTGAAATATTTGTGTATTGCATATGAATTTTGAAATTATATTTAGATTGATCTTTCTAAGTTGATACTCTATTTTCTACACTTGCTTTGAATTTTTCATAAGGCTTTCATTTGCCTTAATCATAAATCCACACTTCTTGAGAAGGAAATAATTACAAGATGCTTCAAGATAAGGCCTGAACTACGTATCTTAAATTTTCTCTGAGCTTTTCATGTTTCATTTTCTCCCAAAAATTCGATTAGCTTAAGCAAGTTACCATTTTTTAATGTAGTTTTTCTTCATACGTGAAACGGGAAAAGACAATAATCATTTGTTGGTTTTAGGAACTTGAAAGAGTGTATGAAGATTTATTAGTGTAGAATCTGTCATGTTCATTCAAAAAATCATTATGGATTGCTTCTTGTATGCAAATTCCCGCTTTAGGTGAGGTGCTACAGATAGAAACAAATAAAAAAGCAAACAATTTTGTGGATTCTAGCAGATATATCAAAGTAAATGTTACCTTCTTCTATTAAAGTTTCTTTTAGTTTTGGGTTACATATCATTCCTTCTGAGAGCCCCTTCGCCGTCACTCTTCTCGGCACTGACGCTAAGGTGCCTCTCTACCGCGAAGAGTTAGGAACTTGAAACTGCTCCAGAATGCATATTACAGCTTAATTTCCATTGCAGCAGTGGAAGACATGGATCTTTCAAAGGCGCTTTGGGTGCTAAGAAGAGGGGTCAGTTCTAGACAGCCGCAGGGAAGGAGTTGGAGCCTTCTGCCCTTGGACTTTTTCCCCATAAAGATGCAGCAAGCCGCCACCATCCTGGAGGAGCCCCCGGGGCTTTCCAGACACAACAGCAAGGGAAAATTTCTCCTACCTATAAGTAGTTTACTGTGCGACAGTTTCTTATAGGAGCAAAAATGGACCAACACATCCTTCCATGTACTCTCTTTACAGCTGGTTTTAACACTTCACAAAGCTCTGGAGAAAAAGTGGTGCGTGCGCTTTCCAATGCAAATCTACTCTAAATAACACATTTCATTTTTTTTTTTTCCTGACACTGCAGTCAATTTTTTACGCTAAAAAATTATTTGAACTCAATTATGGCTGAAGTAGTACTATCTTAACATCTGCCACTACATGATCAATATTGAGGAAATTTGTGACTCATTAAGGAAGAAAACACCATGAAAGCTACCCGAAAATAATGTACTTACATTTTTAAGAATGATTCTCAGTTACATAGGCTGTCCTAAATAAGAGATTAAACCTCATGACAGAAGAATTATTGTTTGACTTGCTTACTGCTTATTAAAAAATAAATTAGACAATTGATGTTTGTGAAAGAAAAGGAAGGACAGAAAAAAAAAAAAAAAAAAAAAGAACCTGTGGAAGCCTGAGAGAATGTTTTCTGTCCATGTGACTCTCCTTAGGCACACTCCACATCATCAATCACTTTCCTCTTTGACCCCATAATCTCCTTGATCAGAAAATTTGGGACACTACTGAGTTACTTGACATTACAGTACAAGTTCTCATTTGTCCTGAGTCTTAATTGACCTTGGAAGGCTAGGGTCAAAATGTTGGCTTTCCTTGTGGCCCTTCTTTTTTCTCTAATTTTGGTCTGCAAACTTAGGCTGTTAACCATCTAGAAGAGAAGTTTATTACCATACAACCTAGGCTGTTAAGTTAATCTCACTATCTATCTGAATATCAAACATCTTAGGCATAACATGGAACAGGTATTTTTCATGAAGTATTAATATGTTGAACTTTAAGTCCCTACAGAATATGATGAAAAAAAATTAAAAATTAGAATATATTTTAAAAATAGGCATAAAGGCTTTCACAGAGAGCACATTGGCCAAGCAATGGCTGTGACTCATCCACATGGCTGACACTGACAAAGGATCTACAATCTGAGGTACAGGATCTCAGGATAAATCCTGAGGGGATTTCACTGACCTTCTCAAACACAGAAGCTACAACTCTTGTTGAATAGGTCCTGATTTATCTTGGTCTTAACCATCCAGCAGAAAAGTATAAAAACGAAGTATAAGAACTAAAGCCATGCTGTTATGTTGAGTTGTAGGGGACTCAGGTCAACAATTTCTGACATTGCCAGTGAAGCAGAAGACCCAATACTATTATGGACTACTGGACTCTTTCAGAATATTTTGCTGAGCTAACACACCTATAATATTCAAATAATGGAACTAAACAAAAAAAAGGGGATACAGATGAATGTCCATTTTGTATCTGTGTATTAAAAGTGGTTAGGATAGATATATATAGTTACATTCTCTTAACGAATAAAGGGATTTGTTCTAATAGTGTTTGTAAATAGGATATCATGTCCGCATCTTGTACAGCAATTAACCAGTAGGAAGAATGTATGCAATGTGTTAATTATTGAAACTGTCCTACCAATTTGATTTGAAACTGTCTCATTGTTATTTGTTTCTCAATCAAATTATGGGAAAAAATAATAAAAAAAATTCTTTTTCACTTTAAAAATAAAAATAAAAAATAAAGGAGAAAGAGAAAGAACCAATACAAAGAAAGTTTTGGCTTTTTCTTATCATGACAACCTGTATTCTGATTATAGACTAGATATAGATATAGATATAGATAATATATATTTCAATATGAATTAAATTACTTTATATTTAAATATATCTCCTGAATTACTATAGCTTTTATTTAGGGAAATTTGGTTTCTCATTTTAAATTTAAAGACAGGCTCATTTAGGATCCAAAATCAAGAAAGAAACCAAGCATATTTCATTAAATCATTATAATCAGAATCAGATTTAAGTTTTAGGTCAAACTTCCCCACATTTAGTTTACACAGTCTGTGGTCTGTTTGCCAAAAGAACTGATAGATCTTACATCAAGTACTCTAGTGAGTAATTGAGAGTACAGGAAAGTGAGTAATCATATTACAGAAGTAATATAAATATACCTTAATAAGTTCAATGTTTTGCCTTAAATCAATCTCTCTTTGCTACTTTTCTTTTTTTTTTGGGGGGGGGGACCAAGGATTGAACTCAGGCTCTCGCTCTTGCCAGGGAAGCGCTTATTCCACTGAGCCAGCTCCCCGGCCTCTTTGCTACTTTTCTACACAGAGAAATTGAGTCAAATATCCATATGATAACTTGGATAAGAAAATAAAAACAAAATCAAAAAAAAAAAAACTTGGAATGGAAAAATACACTGAATGACAACAGCATTTTGAAGGTTAAAAAAAAAAAAAGATAAAATATGGAAATTAACTATGTGTGATTCTAAAAGTCTTGGAAAGGTGCCTGATCGTACTAATTATGTGTTCATGCAAATTCTGTTTTTGTATGTGACTGAATACTTTATTTGTTTGTCAGGTAATTTTGATGTCCAAAAGCTGATATACGGATCTCTGCTTCAAATTTTTCAGGGCCTGGTTGGTAGGTAAGGTAACTGAGCATTAGAATTATCAGCCTTCTAACTGAGTCCACCTTGCCAAGCAAGAGATTTTTTAACACAATTGAGAAAACTCTTTTTATGTGAAATCACATTTTAAATATTTGAATGTACATGAATACGCACTTGAGAATACCAACTTGAGAATACCAACATTTAGTTTGAAACTTCTAAAGCTGAATAGTCCCATTTTTAAAAGTGTGGGTCTCAGTGGAATAAAGCACCTGGTAAGGCAGGTGCAGGGACCAGGGTTCACCCTGTGCTTTCCCTTGCCTAAGTAGGTGTTTAGTCTGCTGAGCTATCTCACAGGCATGCATATATACCGGGGCACGCTGAGAAGACTATTGAGTCTGTTCATGGTAGTGCGCACCTGTAATCCTAGCTTTTGGGAGGCTGAAAACAAAAGGATCACTACGAGTCCAAGCTGCATAGTGAGACCCTGTACCAAATAAATTATATATATAGATAGATAGATAGATAGATAGATAGTATTTATATATATATAATATATTTATATATATAAACATTTTTCTAGATAGGATATATACCAAATGGCAGTTTTAGTAACATCTATAAGAAAACTACTAAAAAATATTTCATGGAAATTCATGCATCTCAACTAAAATGAATGTACATTTTTAAAGGAGTATTTATATACTGATGATTAAGAGATTTATTTATAACCTGTCCACTGTCAACAAATAATCTGTTCCCTCCCTGTGCCTTGTCAAGCGTGCTCTCCTGCCTTCCTGCCTGGCCTGTCTTGTCACATGCTCTGACATCTGCCAGTTCTGCAGCAGACACTGCTTTTGCGAAGTCTAAGTTTAAACCATTCCATCCTCTGGGAATATCCTGAACAGAAAGTTCCCTGACACTTAGAAATTGCAGTGTCTCATTCAGACTTATATGGCATTCACTAAGTATCGCTGCTTACTTTTGGCCACTTACTCTTCTTTACAGTGTATTGTATAGCTTTATTTTCATACAGAAGGGCATGATTTGTTTTCTATTTCATTAATGAGTGACCTGTGTCATCACAAGCTAACTAACTTCTGGCAGTTGCTGCACCTCAGGTGGGCCAGGTCTATCAGATGCACATCAGGTTGTGTGTTTACCATGAGCACACTAAACACACACAGATCACACGAAGACAGTTGTAGATTCTTTGAAATTGATTATTCACATATAATTTAATGAGCAATCACTATTGGAAATCTAAAACATTTTAAAACTCTAAACTATTGCCAGAAATGAAAATTCCATGATCATTAGTACCAGGAGCAGCTGGCGCTCTCTCTCTCTCTCTCTCTCTCTCTCTCTCTCTCTCTCTC
>NW_004524682.1:3123686-3137899 GCF_000260255.1 Octodon degus
GGGATGAGCAGCCAGTGTGCAAGCACCAGTGACTCAGAAAATGGATCCACCAGAGGATCCCAGGGGTCTGGCCCCTCTCTACTCCATGGGACCAGGCCACCAGGGGAACAGCAAACAGCCACACGGCAAAGAAATAATAGGACTCAACCAAACCTGGGCACCAATGCACTTAGTAGACATTTACGGTGTTCTACCCAACATCGTCAGAATCACATTCTTTTCAGCTGACATGGAACATTCTTTAAATGTTCCTATATATACAGATGGACAGATAGATCGATATAAATTCTGTTAGTCTGTCTGTCTATCTAGCTATGTATTTATCTACTTGTATTGACTTCTGGATATCATTTTCAAGTTATAGTTCATTGCTAATCAATCACTATTGAATATTTTCTGTAGTTATCCATTAAATATTTTTCATAAAGAATAACTAAGTTCTAGAGTTAATGAAGTTAGTTGTTCAAACTGCTTTGGCAGAACATACAATACAGTACCTAGGAAGTATGAGGACATTGCATGTTATCTGAACTTAGAAAATATATATATATATATATATATATATATATATATATATATATATATATATATATATATATATATATATATATATATATATATTGCTAAAGTCTGACTGTCCTAAAAATAAAATTTTGTATCATCTTTTTTCTTCTAGCCTGAGTCTAACTGAAAGAATCATTTCTACTTTCTCATTTCCCCATAATTTCTAAATCTCAAGAGCAGCTGATGCCCACCTTTAGAGGTCAGTAAAAATACATTCACTGGCCTTTTGCAGTCTAACATTTGTAATTAGCACTGCCTTCCTTGAAAGAACATTCTATCCACTTTCCCACCTCACCAACTACTCTTTCCTGCCTGTCCTTTCTCTCAGATTCAGTGTGGAATGTACTTTCCCAATACTTTTTCTTACTTTGATTTTCTTTAGTAGAGTGAGAATATTCTTAATTTTCCTTGCAGAGCCCTAGCTGTTCCAGACATATGTGGACTCTACATACAGCATAGCATTGGGAGCCATGGAAGGCTTCTTAATCTTAAGCTTCAATTCCAACTCTTCCATCTATTAGCAGTGAGAAATAGGATAAAGTACTCAAGCTCTCCATATCACAATCCTCTCTCTTGCAAAATAGTACAGTGGTTATAAAACTAAAGAATTATAAGCATCTGTCTACCTTCCTGTCATAAGTGTTCATTTTTATTTAAAAAAAACATTTATTTATTAATGTATCTAGTACGGGGCCTACAGGGTCTCACTACAAGATCCGGCTCATAGTGATCCTCCTGCTTTCAGCCTGCCAAGGGCTGGGATTACAGGTGTGCACCACCAAGCCCAGGCTTAATCATCCTCTCAGCATGTTCCAGGCACAAGGCCGGCACAGCACACTAGGGTTTGAACTGAGGTCCCTGCACCTGCCTAAACTGCTTTTTTAGTCCACTGAGCTATCCGGCCAGCCCTAGATATTTAAAAACAAAACAAAAAACTAAAGCTTGATCTTTTCTCCATTTCTTGATATTCTCCAGCCAAAATTATTTCACCTTCGCCAGCTTCAGCTCAGTAGGCAAACTTTTCACAAGTATCTATCTCATTCTCTGCTTGAAAACTTACAATATGCCTTTTTATCATTGAAGCTTATAATGAAGCTAGTCAAGCTGATCTAAAATTTTGGCTCCTGCCTCTCTTCCCAAGTTCATCTCATCTCAATATCCACGTTATTTGGCAGTTTGTCAGGTCTTGGAACAAGCTGAGCTAATTCTCACCCGAGAGGCTCTGCAGAAAGTGCCACTGGCCCACATCTCCGAAGAGATGCCTCCTCTTTGCTTCCCAGCATGCAGTGAGACGGCTCGTCTTTTCAGAACCTGAAGCTGCCCACTCAGCCCTGAGAGCATGCTGCAGCACACACACGTGCACACACACACACACACACACACACCCCATGTCTGTCCATTTCTCTTTATATTATTTCGAATATTCTGAAATGTCACTGTTTATTTGCTTGCTTCTTTCCATCTTCCCATACGAACTGAACACAGTTTTTCTGAGAGTTGGAACTCTTAATGTTTTATCACAGGAGTCCTTATGCCGAGAATGTTGTCTGATAAAAAAATACTACATACATAAATAATTCATTTTCCAATAATGTACCATAAATTATTATTTACTGTAAACAATGATGTTACTTCATCTGCATACTTTTCGTATTTCTCACTTTCTAGCATTTATTGTGGTCTTTTGTGAATATATCTTTTCTCCCTATAAGCTTCATTTCCTTGAGATTAAGCACAAGCTTTATTTGTTTCTATTAGTCATTTTCAGCACCTTAAAAGAACTTTATGGATTATTAAACAATCAATAAATATTTGTAGACTAAACGAATTAATGAATGTGTGCCAAGTCTCTCTCTGTAGCAAACAGAATATCTAATTCACATTAAAAGACATTAGAGCTCTCGTGTCTAGGTTAAATGTCTTCTAGAAATTAGATGTCAAAGCATTCCAACGTCAGACTTGAAATATATCATTGAATTAAATAAAATCCATCCGAAATTTTTTGCTTGCTAAGGCATGCTGTAGGCACTAAATTTGCCATTATTTTTAGTTACATAATAATAGTTTAGGAAACAGGTGCTAATATCCACATACCATGAAAATAAGAAGCAAGAATGTCACACACATGAACAAAACCCAGCAGTATGATGGAATAAACATATGAGAAAAAAGAAATTACTAATTTTCTTTGTATCCAGAATAATTATAACATAAAAATGCTTCAGATAATATTGATCCAGATAACTAATGACATTTTATTTTAAACATAAAAATTAATTGTTGAATTAAAGAGAAAGGCAAATTTCAACATAAGAAGTCAATTGAAGATGCTAGATCAAAAATGTGTTTTTAAAGTCATATAAAGGAATATTCAGGGCTGGTGAGATGGCTCAGTGATCTAAAGCACCTACTTAGAACAGGCTTAGCAAAGCACAGGGACCGCAGTTCAATCCCCAGCACCACATGCCAGCCAGCCCCACCCCCTGGTGGGCTGAGCTGGCCACACACACACACACACACACACACACAAATAAATAAAAAAAATTAAAAAAAAGAAATATTCATTTAGACAAACTTTGAAGCATTAAGTAAAACCAAACAGAACTGAAATGTTATTTATGTCTCAAGTACAATTAATCTGGTCACTAGAGTCATCACTCCACACTGTTTCCTATTCATCTTTAATGGAAAATAAATGACAAGACAAGCCTGGTAAAGTATTAACAGACATTTGAAATAAATTTTGTCTTAAAGCTAACATTTAGAAGAAACTACTCTCAAACTGTTACTTGCATTACAGTTTATCTTGAAATGAGAGCATAGATTTTTCATGCTGTCATGAGTAAAAATTTCTCTTAAATATTGTTTTAATGAGGAGTTAGAAAACAGTGATTTAGCTTACATTTCATGGTATCATTTTGCTAAATATGTTAGCAAATATAAGAATAACCCAAGAATTCTTCAAGAAAGAGATATTAATGGTAGAAGACATTTCAGGCATACTTAAAAACTCAGGATTAATTTGTCCTTCTATAGGAAGGAAAAACAGTAGTTTATAATAGTATAAAATTCTTTCTTTATAAAAGCATTCCATTGCATTTTCTTATAAAAGGAAAAAGCATAGATTTTAATTATGTTTTAATTTCACAATCAATTAAATATTCTTTAGTTTGAAAACTTTAGCGAGCATATATTGAGAAATTTCTTTCTTACAAATCTATGTATCTTTCCCTGTAGCTGAAATACACACCTTTTTCTCTTACTTGCAAAAAATTTCTGCTTTTATCCAAGCTATAACATCTCTGTTATACACTACAAAGGCAGTATCTTCATTTGCTAATGACAGACCCTGAGCCAAGTCTGAGCATTTCTCCTCACCATTAAGCACAATCTACTCCAAGTCCACATTATGATTATAGTAGACTAATCCTTAAAATTGCCTATATAAAATCATGAAAAAAAGCCTTAGGTTTACATACAAAAGTCTCAAGATTTATTTATTTATTTTTTTTACTTTTCAGCTTCATGTGTATTTCTTTGCCCTATGAACAAAAATTTTATAAAAGAGTTCCAAGTATGCCAAGCAATTTCATGACTTTTTGAATTTTCAGAATCTGTCCCTACTTTTTGTAATGCATACTGTCATTTTCTGTCTAGGAAATTACTATGCCTAGTCTGAATTTACCTTGGAGGACTTCCTTTATGTAGAGGCAGAATTTATATGTATTTATATGTTGGCAGAATTGATGGCAACGTTCCCTGGGATTCTAGAATTTTCTGTATGCTCTATCTTGCGGTATTGCATGCCGTTCTCTGCAGTATAATTATTTGTGCTCTAGTGCCTTCCACTGAGGCTTGAACTCCTTGAAATTTGGTAATATATCTTATGCTTTGGAATTTTTTAACTGAAGGATAAATGGATTGTTGACATTTGATATTTTATTTCAGTGTTGACATTATATATTTCCTCTTTATTTGACTTATTTTTCAGAAATCAATGCATCCATAAATCCCTAATATTACTACTGCATGTTGGTACACTGACAAGTTTTAGAACATTTGAAATAACTTACATCTTAGCAACTAGTTTACTTAGTGAGTTGTCACATTGTTGGGATCAATTTAATGATCTCCTTCTAAACATAGATTTAGAAAAACATATGAAAGTAATCAGTCAAACATTTTAAAATGTTCTTATGGGTTTATTTACCTTACCATAAAAATGAAAACAAAGAGTTCTGTAACTTTCCTTCTGCTCTTTTTTTCTGCCTAGAAGGCAATTCACATTATGCCACAGAAGCTGCCACAATCTGTGACTTTTCTCTAGGTATATTTCCAATAAAAAGGCACTGACAAAAATGGAGTGACAGAGGGTGACTTTAAAGTCAACCACTCAGTGACAGATGTGCTCCTAGAGATGCATTTGTGTCCAGGGACCAAATTACATGCCACTGAGTTAAATTCTAGCACACTGATACTGGTAATAATGTGCTCAACTGAAACAGGGATGAGGATTGGTTTATCAATGGTTCTTGAAGTCATGCTAGCAGCATATCTCCATTAGAAAAGGACATATACAAAATACTACCCTTTCCTCCCATGAGAGAAAAAACTGAAAGCAGTTTGCTAGACATTTTTAGTTTAACACTCTGTCATGCTTGTGTTAGACAAGAGCATAGTAAACAGCTATGAACTTTGATCCCCAACTTTTCTCACACTGGGAGAACATTTGCTCAAGTGTAAAAAGGAGAAAATAAAAACAACCTTAAAGAAAACTGGAAGTCAGGAGGCCAGAAGATTCTTAGCCAGGATATAAAGAATGATTGAAAAGCTACCTATGATATAACAACTCTTTCAATTTATATCAGATTTCCTCAGGTAATATTCAGCAGCAATTTCACAGTTTCAGAACCCCAGTATCTTTTTGTATGCAGTACTCGAGCTCCGAATGTAACAACTTCTGAAAGACCAACCATTGTGGACTCCCTTTTGTCAAAAGTAAGGGAATAATAGCTGAATCCTAACATCTAAATATGCCTTCAGCCGCATAGGCGGCGATTCCATTAACAGTGTGGTACAGACACAGAAACTTGTTCTGTCAACATTTTGTGTGCCACCTTTTAATACGGAATATGTATGGGAAACATCTTTTGTGAAGTGTCTTATAACTACTCGCCAAAAGTTTCCACATACTCTCAAGAATATTAAACTTGATACAGGACCCACACAGTCATATGTACATAGATTTTTGTTGAATTTGATTTTCTGAATATTTAGCAGGCTTTATGCTCTATTATCAGATAATGCACTATCACTAACACTTTGACACGTGGGTATTTGTAATTCCCTCAAAGTTGATTGGCTAGAAACAAAGACTGCAAAGGTATATACACACAAATAGATCCACTGATCTATATACAGATACCGGGTACGTATCTGATTAAAAGTATATATGGTGATAATAAAGCAATGATGAAAACAAACACATTCTACAAATGCATACTTGAGTGACATATGTGGCATTTTCTTCATATTTAGATACAGTTCTAACACAAATTACATTGTGTTACAATTACTGACTACTGTGCATTTAAAGGCTTATTTCTTTTAGTGAATCTATTCTGGAGCTAAGAAATCAATTTAGGCTGCGCTGGCCCCACCCCCGGGCCGGCTGAGCTGGATACCAGGCGTGGTGGCACACACCTGTAATCCCAGCACAGGAGAGGCTGTAAACAGGAGGATCACTAGGAACTGCATAGTGAGACAGTGTGTCAAATACATTCAAAAAAGACAAGAAAGAAAGAAAGAAAGAAAGAAAGAAAGAAAGAAAGAAAGAAAGAAAGAAAGAAAGAAAGAAAGAAAGAAGAAATTAATTTAGACTGTTCTAGATTCTAGCTCATGTTAAAGGGTGGGTTATTAAGGAATTTGGACAATAAAAGAAACTTCCTACTAGGGTGCAAAACCAGTATGCAGGCACAATTAGGAGGAAGTAAGAGAATTTAGGAGATAAAATGTGCCCAATTAATCTTCTGTGTTCTTTGCACTCTTCCACATGTAGGCAGTCTATAATAAAACAATCTTGTTTCAAGACTAAAGGTCAATAAACACAGATATCAATAGATAGGGGAAATCAATATGAAAAGTGCTAGAGTCCAGGCACCTATGAAGGTGAAAGGCAATAACCCGCTCAGTCATGACTGAGGTCCACTGTACTGTGTAATCTACTGAATTACAGTGTTTCTGCACACATTGATACTTTGCACTTTAGTAACATTTAGAAAGACCATAAGTCCCTGACTTAAGAAACAAGTTCCCCCAAAAGCTACAACTCTTGTTGCACAGGTCCTGCTTTATTTTGGTCTTAACCATCCAGTGGAAAATTATGAAGATGAAATATAGGAAATAAAGCCATGCTGTTATGTTGAGTTGTGGGGGACTCAGGTCAACAATATCTGACATTGCCAGTCAAGCAGAAGACCCAATGCTATTATGGGCTACTGGACTCTTTTAGAATATTTTGCTGAGTTTACACACCTATAATATTCAAATAACGGAACTTAACAAAAAAAGTGTATACAGATGAATGTCCATTTTATATCTGTGTATTCAAAGTGGTTAGGATAGATATATAGTTACATTCTCTTAATGAATAGAGTGATTTGCTCCAATGGTGTGTGTAAATAGGATCACAAGTCCGCATCTTGTACAGCACTTAACCACTAAGAAGAATGTATGCAGTGTGTTAATTATTGAAACTGTCCTAGCGATTTGATTTGAAACTGTCTCTTGCTATTTGTTTATCAATAAAATTATGAAACAAAAAGAAAAATAAATAAATAAATAAACAAGTTCCATTCCAGAAGAACACTCATAATTTTGATTTATTTTTAAGTCCAACAAAGTTAGTCTTATACACCTTTGACATAAACATAAAAAGCCAAACACACAAAAATACTGTGAATAAGTTACTTTTTAATTTTATGGCTATCTTAAAATGATAGGGTAGGCACAAGAGTTACCTCTCCAATTTGTTTACATCTACCAACCTTCCTAACACAAAGTCTATTCATGTCTGTGAATGTTCTGCTTTCTAATACAGAATATGGATTGGAAATATCTGTTCTGAGCTATTTTACAATTAGTCATCAAAAGTGCATGCAATCCTAAGGAAACTAAGTTTCAGAAAAAAGATTTGTTGTATTTTACCTTCAATATCTTCCCTTCTATGATACAACTAAGACTTCGTAAGAGAGTCTTAATTTCCCAGAGACTTAGAGCAGTTCAGAGTTTTAGTCTTTGATTGGTTCTATTCATATTGCCTGAGTTCTACATTATTGTAATAATGAACAGCAATGATTTTTGATCCATTACCTTGGTTTCCAATTGTATTAATCAGCTTTCTGTTTCTGGGACAAAATATTTCACATACACAACTTTATTGACAAATAGTTTCAGCCTGTAGTCAGGTATTCCAACACAGAAACATTGTGGTTGAGAACACGGTGGAGGAAAGCTGCTTTAGCTAAGGGCATCCGGGGACCAGATGGTAACAGCCTGTCCAGATATCCTCGCAAAGCTTCATAGTCATTAGCATTTTGGTTTGTTCATTTTTGGAGGTGGCTGAATCCAGAGCATGTGACTGTTTTTCAGCACAGTGCTGTTGTTAAGGGTGCTGGGATTAAGGTTGGGTGATTTCAGAATCAGTCCACTGATTGGATTGCCACGGCTATGATCCCACTAGGCCAGTTACCAAATAAGAGACAAAAAGAGGCCTGTCTTGTGTGTGCTCTGTCTCCCTTGATGTCTCTGCTGTCTTTGACCACCATGAATTTTCCTCCTCTACCACGCCTCCCTGCCTTGGAGCCAGCCCATTATGGACTGAAACCTCTAAAAACTGTGACCTAAATAAACCTTTTATCCTTTAATTATGGGTGTTAGGAGTTTTGCCTCAACAATGAGAAAAATAACTAAGACACAGAATACATGACACAGAGAGCCAGCAAAAAAGGAGTCAGGTACCAGCAATAAACTCAATGTCATACCTCTATCAACACTCAAACACATCCAGAAATGAGATTTACCAATCTCTTAGGCATTTTTAAAGCCATTCAAATTGAAAATTAACAGTTTTCATGACCCCCATTAACTCAACTTTTACTCTCTATACAGTATTTACACATGTTGTGTAGTATAGAGACACTTAATAATTTCCACTTCATAATTTACATAAACATTTTATCTGTAGACTTTCTTTCAGGTAAAAGATTTCAATGAAAGATGTATTTTGTTGTTCTGTGTTATCACCTCATGGTTGATATACAGAAAGTTCTCAAAAGTTTTTTATTACATGAATGTATAACTGCATCCATGAAATTGCATGAGATTATTTAAGAGTAGCTTTTGATCTCCTTAGTACAATATTCATGTGCCTTCACTTAAACCATTTACAGAAATGTGATCTTAAAAAGTAGCTATTAAAAACTGCCTGAGGCCGGGGAGATGGCTCAGTGGAATAAGCGCTTCCCTGGCAAGTGCAAGGGCCTGAGTTCAATCCCTGGTTCCGCAAAACAAAACAAAACAAAAAACTGCCTGAAGATTATTAGGAAGGAATTCAGTGGAGATAGATATCCTGCAGAGGCAATGTAGTCTGCAAAATTTGAAGTAAGTCTTGGGTTGATAAGTAGACATGTCACAAATTTCCTAGCATCACTAAGCCATAAATCTGAAGAAAAAAAAAATTAACTAAAGTTTATATTGTCACAGAAAATGCTTAGTGTTTGTTTTAATGTCATCTCCAACAGTTCTTTAAAGCTATCAAGCTCAATAATTCTAACATAACCTACAGATTCTACAGAAGTTCTTACAATACTTGATACTGCAGACTATCTGCTTGAATAAAAGAAAAAAGCTTATGTTAGCCACACAAATAAAAGAAGGCAAAAGAATGGCCAAAGCTTTCCTTTGTTGAGTACACTTCAGAAATGAACTATTATTATCTCAGCTACAGTGTTCATAAGGCTGAGTGGAATCAAGACATAAAATAAAACTAAAATAAACCATAAATTCTAGCTTGCACAAGACCATAGAAATTTCTAGTTGTTCTCAATATAGCCCTCGATGAGCAGGATAGGTTTTTTGCTTATATTTTAATACTGTCCACCCTCTGCAGGTAGATAGAGCCTGAGAGTTTGTACAATTGTGATAACAGAAGGAAAATCATTTTACTTGGACTAAAGCTAGAAACTAGAATTTATGTGTTTTATATCCTTTGATAACTGAATTATTTTCATTATACCCAACATTTGAGATATTTGTGAAGATGCAGTTTACTGCTATTATTTATAATTTTGGAAGTAGGGATTGGTTAGTGTCTTAGTAACTTTTTACGTGTTGCTGGGACAAATACCCGACACTCAAAATGAAGGAAGAAAAGGTTTATTTAGCTCACAGTTACTGGGGGGTTCAGTCCATATTCCATTGGTTCCAAGGCAAACAGTAGTTCATGCAGCAGGAAAAAATGAAGAGCAGAGGAGGAGGAGCAGCTGCAGCATCCATCAAGCCTCTCTTCCTTCTGCGCTGACTGTGAAGACCAGCGCTCCACAGTGAAGATTGGAGCTCCTCCAAAGTGGTGCAGCTGTGTAAGTCAAGCTCCTCTGAAGACTGAGACTTCTCCACGGAAGCAGGGCGGAGCGGCAGAAAACCAGGCAGGGTGGCTTCTTGCCTTTCTCAATTCCTGGGCCCTGCCCACCTGCAGAGCTAGGCCTCCATGCTCAGGTCTGCTGGAGCTGATTCAGCCAACTTGACACAATGTATCTACTAGTACAGTTAGAAAATAAGTACTTGGTCCTTATCTGTGAAACATATGCTCCAATATGCCCAGTAGACGTGTAAAACTAGATAATCCTAAACCTTAAATACAATACCTGCTATGTTTTGTGTCTTGATTGCCCTACGAAGCCTCATGCAGTCATATATGTTTTTCAGAGGTGGCTGAATCTAGACTGTGTGATGATGGGACTAAGTGTGTGTGTGACTTGTACATCAGCCTACTGATTAGTTTGGAATAATTCTGGCTAGAATTAAAGGAGGAAACATTACACCTGCCCTAGGTGGGTGGTCTATGTGCAATATAAGGGACAGAAAGAGACTTATTTCCCCTTTCCCTTGTTGCTTTTGCCATCTTTTCCCACCATGAACTGCTGGCTTGCTTGCTTGCTTTCTTTTTCTTTCTTTCTTTCTTTCTTTCTTTCTTTCTTTCTTTCTCTCCTCCTCCTCCTCCTCCTCCTCCTCCCCCTCCTCCTTCTTCTTCTTCTTCTTCTTCTTCTTCTTCTTCTTCTTCTTCTTCTTCTTCTTCTTCTTCTTCTTCTTCTTCTTCTTCTTCTTCTTTTTAAAAATATGTTTGGTACAGGGTCTCACAACGCAGCTCAGACTCAATGCTCCTCCTATTTTTAGGCTCCCCACTGCTGGGATTATGACATGTGCCACCTCACCTGGTCTCAGTGGCTGGATCAATGTGTCCAAGGGCAGGGCCAGTGCTTCATGTGGTGCCAGGAATTGAACTCAAATTCCTTTGCTTGCCTAAGTAGGCACTTAGTGCCCTGAGCTCTCTTGTCTGCCCGAACTGTTGTCTTTCTGTCATGTACCATCCTGCCTTTGGGCCAGCCCATTATGGACTGAAACCTGTACAAACTGTGAGGTAAATAAACTTTTCCTACCTTAACTTTGGGCATGGGTATTTTGTCTCATTAACAAGAAAGGTACTAAGACAGGCCCTTTCTCCATAGGGTTACATTCATGATTAAATTTCATATATAAGCATGATAAAAGACAAACAATAAAACACAATGTAGAAAAATTATTTTAAAATATAGTATAATTGTAATAATAATTTTATTATTATTACAATTATACTATACTAGCATCATGACTCTTGTGTTTTGGAATTCTTATTAAATAAAGTATGGATTTTTGGAGCACACACACACAGATGTATCATGCATGTAACTTCATGACCAATATAGTTAATCATTGGCTAGTGGGCAGGTCGTATACGCTTCATGGATACACTGAAAAGGGCCGTGACTCACAGCCCAAGTGGGAGAAAGTAGGATGCTACAAGATTTCATCACGCTCCTCCAAATGGTATGCGAACTTAAAATTATGAGTTATTTTGGGAGCTTTTAATAGTTTTGGACTACAGTTGAAGTTGGGTAACTGAAAGTGTAGTAGAATGTAAAACTGCAATATAAGACAACGTTGTATGACTATTTGCCAAATGAGGATTTCTGTACAATAGGCTTAATAGTCCCACATAAAATTATTTTAAAAATAAAATTGTAAGTGATTATATTTATCTATTTTAACAAATCTGCATAATTTAAAATGGCTTTTTGAGGAGGATTTTTATCTCAGTTGGAAAAAGGACCAAGATAATGATGCTGCTAAAATCTCAAGCAGGACCGTTGAGTTTCATGGCAGTTTACCCCCTTCTGAAATTCTAGACACTTCATCATTTGGGATGAAATTCACATTAATGAAATAATTTACTGTTCCTTCTATGAAAATATAGAAGGGGTGAAAAATTCATTTTTCTATATCATGTATGAAATTTTAGCATGACTTGTTTTGAACAAATACATGAGTCTACAGAGCAATTTGCCTCTGACTTTAAGTCTCAAGAGAATTTGCAATTTTTATTTAATTCTTGAAACTTTTATGTACTGGTTCATCTTGGCTGTCAGCTAGCGCGGGTTAAGAAGCTCCTGACAGGTGAATGGATCGTGCGGCTCCTGACTTCATCAGTGTGTGCCGCACTGCTGAGTTCACTACCGCATGGGACAGGAGGTGGTGGGGCCTCACTGAAAGAAGACTGTCAGGGGGCGCGACTGCGGGGACTATGTCAGAATTCTGACCTCCTTCGTCAGAGGTTTTCCTCCTGTTCGCTGCTGCATGAGTATCAAGTGTTGACAATCTTTTCTCTGGCACGCCTTTCCACTATGTTTCTGTTTCGCAGCCAGTCAACTTTGAGCTGCGATGACCCACAGGTTCACATGCAATAATGCTTATCATTTTAAACACTCGGCATTTTGAGGGCTTGTTACATATCTGAAACTCCTTGAGCCAGTCTTTATTTTACATTCAACAGACATTTCTTTAAGATTTATTTGTAGATATAAGTGTAATTAGTAAAAAATTTCATTCCCATGGCTAATCTATTATTAGTGTGCTTGAGACTTAAAGTAAGTTATTACGTGGAAACTAGTTTCAAAAAAGTTAAACTTCTCAAAATTATTCTAAGTAGTTTGACTTTTTTTTTTTTTTCTGATAGAAATTCACCTTAGCTCCTATTTCAGTTGCTAAGTAGACATTTTTCAAACTTGGTAGCAACCATCTGTCAGAAGAGGAAAATCTGATTTTTTCTTTGCCTTTTTCTTTTAGATTTTTATAATACCCGTATAATTTAAAGCATTACTTTTTCTAGACTGCACCTACAGATTCTGCAAACTCGATGACATAAGAGACGTTTATTCATACAGCCCTGATTGTAACGACATTATTCCTTAGTGTAAATTAACAAAAGGCAAATTTAGTTTTTACTAGATTTATGTAAAAGGAAATTAAAATTTGTGGTAACAGAAAATTCAATGCAAATGTGAGTAATTTTGCTAGCAGTTCCCAACAAAGAGGCTGTGCTTTGAGTCGGGCTTCTCCCCATGCAGTGCCAGCTGGCCTTGTCCTCCCTACTTAAGCCAGGCTGGCCTCGAACTCCTAAGGATCTGTGAGCCTCAGCTTCCCCAGACCTAGGATTACAGTCTTGTTTCACCACACCAAAAATATTCTTCCTGATCAAGTAAGGCTATATTCTTTTCAAAACTTTTTCCTATATAATATCTTAAAGTTTGCACCACATAACCTGAATTTATATTATTTTCATAGGCACATATCTTACTTATATTATGGAAAACATTCTGAATGATTCTCACAAGTAGCATAAATTCTTAACTAAGCTTACTGATTTACTACCTATTCTAGATTTAAGAAGTGAATGCAAATTAATATAGTTAAATAATTACCCAGGAACCAGGAAAATTCATGTGAACCGATGTTTTTGGTGGTAACAAAATTATTCCCAAACCTGAAGAAGGACCAGTAAAAAAAAATCAACATTAAAAAGTGTCTCTTTCATTGTGCAAAGGTTGCGGCAAACATTTGATATGTAGTTAGGTTGTAAGGTTCAAGTTTATCCTTTCCTCACACCAGCAAATTTTCAGTTAACTCTTTGTGCAAAGCCTCATATATAGTTTTGTATGTAACAGATTATAATTATTCGATGTTTTGTGACCTACATATTTTTGTGTGCACAGAATATTCCGAAATGAAAAATCAAAGAAGGTTAATAGCATGAAGTGATTTTCTTTTAATGAAGCAAAGGTTTTGCATTTGTAATTACCATGCTCAAGTTAAAGGGTAAGGGAAAGCAGGAACTACATTCATGCATTTGTACACACACACACACACACACACACACACACACACACACAGAGGACATGTTTAGATTCACCTTTTACTGTGAATCAGTTGGGTCCTAGGAATGTCTCAGGATTTGGGGCCATGCAGCTAATTAAACTCCATGGATACTCACAGAGGAC
>NW_004524682.1:3138504-3151445 GCF_000260255.1 Octodon degus
AGGAAGAGGGCTTGAAGTCACTTTTGTCACCTGATGCAGCATTCACAAATGGGTGTAAAATTTTTCTAAACATTTCAGCTTGGGAACGGAATTGTTTATGAGCAGAAGTGTTTGTGAATTGAGGTATGATTATATGGGAAAACCGTCACACTCAACAGTTGTTTTGGGCCAGACAGATAGCTCAGTAGAATAAACATTTGCCTGGCAAGTGCAAGGTCCTCAATTCAACCCCTGGTGATGCAAAAAATAAAAATAAAAATAAATAAAAAGAGAGTTTTTTTATTTTATTTTAGGGAAGGATCTACAGGGTGTGCAGAGTCTCACTTATAGGTCAGAATCCTATTGATACACCTGTTTACAACCTCTCAAGTGCTAGGATTATAGGCACACACCATCACACCCAGTCTCTTGCCATTTTAGTGCACCCCAGGAACAGGGCCGGCATGGCAGGCCCAGGGCTTGAACTCCAGATCCCTGTGCCTGCTTGCAGGTGCTTTAATCTGCTGTGCTATTTGGTTAGCCCTCAAGAGATTTTTAAAGGGCATTTTTAACCTTCTGCTCAGAACATTTATTCTTTCTTATTGTAGCCTTTGGAGTTGGACCATCTGACACAGTGACCAACAGAGGGTACAAATTCCCACTAACATTAGGTGTGAAAATCAAGTTACTTACTACAGCTTTTAGAGAAAATAAGCAAGAGATTGAGGTTACCATGCTGGCCCTTGGTGTGTGCCCCTTTGTCCCATTACTGCCTCAGAATGTACTACTGTCCCACAGTGAGAACACTTCAGTTGCTACCCAATATGTCCATACACACCTGACACACTCGGGTGATCAGCACACTACACTCTTACTACATCAAATTGTCTTTCTAATGTTGTAGATAACATACTATATTTAATTTATAATACTCATTTTGATCTACTAAACATCCTACGATTTACAAATGCCTCATTTTCAGCAATTTTAAGGTATTATTCTTAGTAATAGAAACATTCCCAGTTGTGAAACACAGTGCTGTTACCTTCATAGGATCTGAAATGATTCCAGAGTTGATACAGAGTTAGGCAGGATACATATGAGCCAGTTTAAATATCTCTTTTAAAAGACAAAATTACAAAAATTTAATGTAGTATTTGTAAAGAATTGAAAGTTTTAAATGATGTAAAAGTTGTATGGTAGAATTAAAATGTCATAAGAGTTATGAGTAATTTGAAAATTGGGAGAAGGTAAGGAGACAGACAAAGCAAGAACATGGAAATGTCAGCTGTCGGGAATTTTCCCAGAGGGACTGAAAACGTCATATCATAGTGATATATGTGTATCTATGTTTACAGCAGCACAATTTTTGATAGCCAAATCTTGGAAACAACCAAGATGCCCGTCACCTGAGGAATAGATGAAAAAGATGTGGTATTTTTATACAATGGAGTATTACTCAGCTTAAAGAATGATAAACTTGAAATATTTATGTTTAAGTGGATGCCACTTGAAGATATACTCATAAGTGAAATAAACCAGACCCACATGTGTAAATATCGTATAGTCTCCCTAGTATAAGAATGCAAAAGAAGAAATATAAATAGAAAGAAGCAACACAATTAAAAGGAAAGTGAGAACTTGAGAATTGGACAATGAGGAGAATGCAAGGAGAAAAGCTTTGAAAAATGACAGGGGCAAAGCCATATATTTATATACACAAGATGGGTAAGGCAATGATCCTGAGAAACATCAGCAGGTTTTTGAAACTAGCAGTCAATTGGTAGGATTCTCACCCTGACTAACTATATATGGTGATACCTGTGAGCTAAGCAACTGCACTGAAGATAGCAGTGTGTAACGCTAGGGTCATGCTTGAAATGCCTGTCATTCTGGTCTTCTAAATATGTACTGCTTGTCATGACATACCAATTACTGCCATACAGTCTCTCAAGTAAATGTTTGTTTAAAAAAAAAAGGGTTGTAAATTTAAAAAAATGACACAAATATGTCACAGGACTGTCCTGCTACATTCCATATATGTTTAGATTTTTAAATTTCTGTATAAAAATATGTAATTGTTTATTCATATTTTTAAAATATTTTATATATTTTTTAAATTTTTTTCCATATTCTGCAGAGACATAAATTTAACATATCAATACTAGATGGAAAATACCTGTTCCATGTTATGCCTAAGATGTTTGATATTCAGACAGATAGTGAGGTTAAACCCATCTGCATACATTGTAGGGTAACAATTACGTTGCTACTGGAGGGTTAGCAACGTAAGTTTGCAGACCAAAATTAGAGGAAAAGAAGGGCTGCAAGGACAGCCAACCTTTTGGCTCTAGACTTTCAAGGTCAGTGAAGACTCAGAAAATAAGAAAACCTGTACTGTAACATCATGTAACTCAGCTGTGTCCCAAATTTTCTGATCAAGGAGATTATGGGGCCACAGAACATCATGAACGATGGTCTAGAGTGTGCCTAAGGAGAGTTCCATGAAGAGAAAACATTCTCTCAGGCTTTCACAGAAACCAGATTGATCAAGCAATGGCCATGACTCATCCACATGGCTGACACTGACAAAGGATGTGCACACTGAGGTACAGGCTTGTCTTAGTTACTTTTTACTCATTGCTGGGACAAATACCTGACACTCAAAATGAAGGAAGGAAAGGTTTACTTAGCTCACAGTTACTGAAGGGTTCAGTCCATATTCCACTGCCTCCAAGGCAAACAACAGCAGTTCATGTGGCACAAAACAATGAAGAGCAGAGGAGGAGCAGCAGCTGTGGCATTCATCAAGCCACTCTCTTCTACGCTGACTGCGAAGACCAGCGCTCCACACTGAAGATCAGAGCTACTCCAAAGTGGCGCAGCTGCCATGATCAAGCTCCTCCAAAGACTGAGACTTCTCCACTTGGAAGTGGGGCAGCGTGGCAGGAAGCCCTCCTCAATTCCTGGGCCCTATGCTGAGAACTGCCGAGCTGATTCAGCCAAGTTGACACAATGTATCAACTAACACAAGAGTTACAGGACAAATCCTGAGGGGACTTGACTGACCTTATCACATACAAAAGTTATATTTCTTGTTATTTAGGTCTTGCTTTGTCTTGGTCTTGACAATCCAGCAGAGAATTATGGAAACAAGGTATAAAGGGTAGGGCCATGTTAATGTGCTGAGCTGTGAAGGGCTCAGGTCAGCAACTTCTGACGTTGACAGTCCTATGGATAAACCACTGCTATTATGGACTACTGGACTATGTTGGGTTATTTTGCTGAATTCACGCACCTACAAAATTTAAATGGCAATGGAATACCCATCTCTAGCAAAGCTAAACACGAGAGGGGGATACAAAGGAAGGACTATTTTGTATTTGTATAGTTGGGATAGATATACAGCTACTTTCTCTTAGTTCAATGAAAGAAAAATTTGTACTAATAGTGTTTGTAAACAGGATATCATGTCTGCATCTTGTACTAGAATGACCACTGGTAAGATAACAATATGCAATGTATTGATTGTTGAAACTGTCCTATTAATCGGTTTTAAGCTGTCTCATTGCTGTTTCTCAATTAAATTAATAAAAAATGAAAATCTCAGTTGTATAAAGTATGTGATCTTATGAACACTAGTGCTATCCAAAACATGGTAAATGTCAGAGAATGACCAAGTCTAGTTTAATGGTCTCTGTTTTCCATTTTTCTTTCTTTCTTTTTTCTTTTTTAGTCAAATGTAAAGACTTTAAACTACACATTTGGAAAGAGAATGATGAAACAAGGTCTTAGAATTGTTGAGTGGTGACATTTTCACAACATACATTCTGCTACCTCTCAAGAATATCTTCAAGGGATTGTTAAAATTAATCATAATGCCTGAGGCTCATTCAGAAATGTTATCAATTGAGAGTAAATATACATTATATATATTTGACATATTAGAAATTAATAAACTTTGTATTCTTCCAATTGGGAGGTGTTGTCTATGTTGCCTTTCATTAGATAGCAGCAGACCTAAGTACTTCTGGTACCAATAGAGTATGAGAAAATATCAATGCCACCCTCTAAATTTAGGACTTAAGAAAAAGGTGGCTGTCTCTTGACAGCCTCTATCTGGCAGTTTCCTGATAGACTATGGGATTTCTAGCTCCTTTACAGATCATGATACTTTGGCCAGATGTAGACCGTGTGATCAACAGCCCCCAGTGATGCCAAGCCTCCCAACTGCCTCAGCAAGGGCATCAGACATTTGAGCAAAGCTGCATTGACCTTCTGTATCTATCCTCAACCCACTGAGCAACTACTGTTGACTGAAGTCAATAATCCATGAAGCTAAATTACTTTAAAGAATCCTGACCACCACACAATCATGAAATATACAAAAAACATAATTACATAATTCTCCATTCAAGGTAATAACTCAGAGTAATTTGATATGTAGTAGTAATTAACTGGAACATGTGTTTTATAAATAGTAGCAATTGTATCTTACACATGACTTTGATCAAATAATTTAATATAAACAATGTAAACAATTGCCCTAAGCCTGGTTTGTTCACCCTTCAACTATTTTCTTAGTAATTATTTGTTTAACTCCTTATGTCATCCACAGGAAAACACAATATAAATTTTCAGGCTTTGAATTGTTTTATTTAATGATGATGTATGATTATAGTACAACAAAAACCTTAAAATATAGCTGTACTTATATATTTTGACACCAGAATAAAAAGTCAAAAATAGTACATCAACATAATTCTAAAAAACTTATTCTCTAAATTTTATGTACTGTTCTTTTATAAGGAATGAGTATATATTACCATATATCAGGAAATACTACCCACTATTAATAGTATATATTTCCAACAGACCAGTAGAAAGGGATTAATAATGTAATGCTCTGTTAGCTATAGCTTTCAGATAATCCATCATCATTTTTTTTTTCTTTAATTTATGTATTTGGTACAGGGTCTCACTCCATAGCTCAGATTCCTAGTGATTCTCCTGTTTTCAGCCTCCCAAGAGCTGGGATTATAGGTGTGCACCACCGCACCTGGACTCCAGGACTCTGGCCAGCTGAGTGAGCCTGGAGGTAGGGCCAGCATAGTTATACTGGAGATCAAACCCCAGTCCCTGAGTTTGCTTAAGCAGGAGCCTAGTCTGCTAAGCTATCTTACCAGCCCTAATCTTTCATCTTTTGAGAAAAATATGAATAAGAACTTTAATGGTCAAAGTAGATTACATAGGTATCTTTTTTCTTTTGGAAATTGGAGCCACTTGAACAATGAAAATGATATGAAAAACTCCATGTAGTCTATTCTCTTTTATTCTGTGTTATTTTCTGCAAACTGTAATAACCAATTGCTTTATGACTTAAATAATATTGAGTGTGAGCATTTTCACTGTGGTAAACTTGGGCAAAACCTGCAGGGAGTTGTGATGCAGTAAATGGAATTTTCCCATTGAGTTAGTATTATCTCTAATATCCTGCTGCTTGTACAGGCTCTTTGGAGGAAATGCAGTAGAAAAAAAAATATCTATTTCTTCCTCTTTGAATTGTCACCACTGCCCTACCACTGTTGATGATAGAAACATTGGCATATTAAATAAAACTTACAGTTTTGTTAAGTATCTCCTGGCAGGAAAATAGGTAAGCAAATAGCAAGACCAACCGTACCTACAGTTACCCTGTTACATCAATACCAACATTAGAAATTTTAACTGATGGCTGCTAACTGATTCTTTCATATGACATCTAATGCACGTACAGTACCTACCATCTATGCAAACATGCTAAGGTCATTCTGACAGCAAAAGAACAAGTTTATGGAATTAAAAGTTTAAAGAATTAGCATCTATGTAAAATTGCTTATGGTATATGTTTCTGTTTAAATTCCACACAGGGTGCCCACTAATTTGCTAACAATAGTAGACTAATCCTATTATGTTCTTGTGGTTTAAAATAAAACATGCTTTTGGTTGCAATTTTCACTGCTTGGACTGCAATAAAAAGTGATGAAAATAATACTACACAAAGGAACTTAGTTTAAATTACTCCTTTGCTAATGATTATTTCTGCTTAACAAAATAAATTAACAGTAATACAATTTGAAGAGACAATCTTATGGAAGAGATCCAGTGTAGAATATTTTTTCACAAATGTTTAGCTCAAAATATCTCACAAAATAAATGAACTTTTCATAATACTTGCTTTTCACACTTTCAAAACTATCTTAAATTGGAAGAGATTATATGAGAATTTTTTGAAATGTAGTCCTTTGAAAATATTTTAAAAAAGGATTTATTGTGAAATGATGTCTAATACCTACACTTGATTTTTAAGAAGCTGTTACTTTGTTCTTTTATTAATGGGCACCTAATTAACTGATTCAGTTAGATAAAACAAGAAGACAACTGTTCAGAAATTTTTCACTAAATGGACAGATATTTACTTGAGTACCTAAAATGTGCCAAAGTCAGTGAACAAAAACTTCAAAACATTTAATTTCAGAAATTATATATAACTGGTGAAAATATCACATAAAGATAAGTGAAATACATCATGATGTCAGATTATAGTGCTAAGAGAAATAGAGCAAAAGTAACCACAAAGATATGATGTCAGTTTAGGATGAGAAGAGCTCTGCTGTAGGTATTTTAATCAGGGACTATTTCTTGGACAAAAGGACTATTGTGAAGAGAAAAGTAAGAGGAGGGAAGGAGCTATACTCATACTTTTAGTAAAGACAGATTTGTCACCAAAGAATCAAAGAAACTTCTGGTAGAGGAGAAAGCCACAAGGCATGGCCTTGGGCCATAGAGGAGCTCAAGCCAGCTCTAGAAGAGAGAAAGCAAGGGAGTGGGGCAAGCAAGGAGGAGCGGGGAGTGAAGGGAGAGGCTTAGAAGCCAAGAGCTTTGCGAAAGATTCTCAGGAAAATGACAAGTCCTGACAGTGTTTTGAGGAGGGAGTGACATTTTGTCTTTAGTTTTAAAATGATCACTTTGGCTGTTATGCCTAATTAGATACATAATGTGGAATTATATTGGTTGCTAATAACAAAAAAAGTAAATCCAGAATTTCTCATGTTGTGAATCATTACAAGAGAATGAGACAAATCCGGCTCAAAGGTTCAATTTAATAGGTAGTTTTCAAGATCTTTGCAGTGCATTTTATGGGTCTAATTGTACTCAGTCTTGAGGTCTTGTCATTATTATAAGTCTTAATGTCAAATATGAAAATTAGAGTTTCTCATTAGGGAATTTTGAAAAGTTCTTGGGTGATCTTCCATTAGCCTCTCTTTTACTTCCATTTATAGTCTTGTGTGTCTTTCAAGGTCTAAATTACTATTCATCTAGCTCTCACCCAGGTATGAGTAATTTCTAATAGACAGATCCCCAGTTAGCGTCTGCATAGCAAAAAGCATGTGATGTACTAATCGAATCTCAATTAGCTTACATCATATCTCTTACAGAATTTCAAAACATGAGTGTTGCCATATCAAAGGCTCAGAGAAAGGAGGACAAACATCTTTCTCTCTGCATTGCCATGAAAATGAGTCGATGTATTTTTCATCCTATCAAAATATAAGAGGGACTTATGAATAATTAAAAGGATAAGGTGCCCTCTTTTATGGGCTTTCAGGAAATGCTGGAAGCACAAGAGACATTCACTTTAAAGCAGGAGTGCAGGTACAAGTGCTGGGATTGTTCCACAAGAAGCCGCAAGAGACACTACGACTTGCTTCAGTTCAAAATAATTAGAATGAATTGTGGTTTCTTGCTGGAAAAGTCACTCAGCTGACTTAGTTTACTCCCCTTGAAAGGGTTCAAAACAACAACAATAGATTTCTACTCAGGCAGACACTAGAACAGCAAATAGACTGAGGGAAAAATCAAGCTTAGCCAGCATACAGTGAACAGGAAACAGATCTTTAGCTTCTTTACATGAGAATCAATTGCAATTTACAAATGAGGTCTGATCCTACCAGAATTTCAAATATGCTATTTTTAATAGATACTGTACAAGAGAGAAATATTATTAAGGCCAACAACCTATGAATGTTTCAAAATCCTTAATAAAATGAGATGTTATGCAGTCTCTGAATAGTCACCGTTGTTTCTTTATTTCCTTCCAAGTGTTCAGTGAAATGAATGAAAATTCTACTTCTTATGCAAAAACAGATATAGTCTACTCATAAAATTTCTCACCATAAGAAGTAAAAGCCCAGCATGAATTTTTAAAAAATCTCTCAAAGTATAGTTCATTCAATCAGAAGATGTAAGTCAAAGAAATAACTTTTGAATATCTAGCTTTTATTTAAGTAAAACAGAGCAAACATTATTTGAAAGATACTATTTGAAGTTTTAGGGATAAACCTTTGAACAAAAAAATGAAGTCTTCCATGAAGATTATGCCTATTGAGAAAATAGATTTTCAGCAATTAAATTAATACAAAAATGATTTCAGAAAAAAATGAACAGAGAGAAATGGCTGAGAGCTACTAGTTTAACAGGATCAAACTTTAGCATAAGGCATGAGGAGTGGTATTTCTGAAGTGTCAGTGGAAGTGAAATCAAAAGGGCAAAAAGAGCCATTGGAAGGCATTTCAGGCAGAGGCCAGGGCCAATTCAAATTCAAGGAGAGACAAAGTTTTATGTTTCCTGCACAGCTGTTACACGTGAAAAACACAACTTGGAAGAGGCAATGATAGAAATAAATTCAGGAAGTTTGAGCAAGGGTCAAGCTATGAATTTTATTTTATTGTGTTCTGAAGCTAATTTCAATTTGGAAGTTTTTTACTTGACTGGGGACTTTATTTTATTCAAGTTATAAAATAGTCGTTGTCTATCTTCATGTGATCAAGGTTGAAGTGGAAGTTAGAAGGTTTGGACCACAGTGCAGGTGAAAAAAAAAAAAAAAAAGGGTGACTCACACTACGGAATTTTAAATAAAGTATGAGAAGAAAATATGATAAAGAATAAATATTTTAGAGACTCATAGTGCTTAAGAATCACACAATCATCCAGAACACATCTACATTTGATGTGCTAATTACACATCATCCTGAGCCTTTAATGTTGGCTCCCTAAGGAGTCTTACGAAGCAAATATTTTCATCATTACAACTAATTTATTTCCTTTTATACATACAGGGTTTTTATAGGCATATGCACAAAGTATAAGAGAAGCCTTATGTAGAGAACATTGGAAAATCAACTGCAGTAGAGCACATTCACAGCCTTGAGAAGAACTGAACTACTTGTCCTTGTCTTCATTGGCAGCAGTGCTTACAGTGACGATGTGGTGGTGGTGATGTTAGGGAGTTCTTCAGATAAAATAAAGTTGACAGTTTTAAGTGTTAGATACCTATTAATATTTAAAGATTTAAGACGATTCATCCATCCCTTCTTCCAGTTCTCCTTGTAATAAATTGCAGGAAGTCATTGTGTTACAGATGCAAGATGAGCCAGGAGTCAGATCATAAATTTAAGGGGACCATGATGCCAACTCCACATGCGTGTGTGGGCATGGATGTTTTCACATGTTAGCTTGTAAGTGAAACAACAGGAAAAGAAGCTACTATATATTTTATTGACTGTTACACATTTCACTGTTTTTTCACCTATAGAGAGGAAAGAGATCCCAGATTGCAAATACATCTGCCAGACCAAGGTCAAGGATAACAGTTTAGTACAATTGATATTCAAATGACGGGCTCAAAAAAGATACCTTTAAAGACAAGTGGGTAGTATGCTGTTTTGTGAATTCCTTTTTTTTTTTTTTTGCCTGAAGAAAGGCAAATAGTCATTAGCACATACAAACTTGATTGGCACAATGAATATTTTCTAAAGAATTTACCAGGTGCAGCTCAAAAGTAAGAATAGATGAGGAGGTCTGGGGGTAGAGAGAAGAAAAGCTATACCAGCTGGCTGCAAATCAAAGCCATACAATACCAATACTTAAAAAGGAAAATAATCAAAAATATCTACATCATTATATTTCAAGGTGTTATAGAATAGATATAAAATGGTCTCCCAAACCTCATGGATTGAGAGAGGAGGCTTTTGGAAGGTAATTGGACTATGGGAGTGAAAAACAGAAATTACTAGAGATGGAATGAGCCCTAGAGGAAGTCAGTGCAGCAGATGAGAACTATCAAGATTGTGGTGGAGGCCAGTAGGAAGAGAGTCATGCCTGAACATGGAGAATCAATATCCAGGCCTACAAGCCTCTGTGGAGAGAAACAGCAGATTGAGATTATACTGTGATCAGCACTTCCTGGCCCATGGATCCCAGAGAACCATCCACTGCACAGGTGAGTGACCAGAACATTTAGACGCTTACCCCCATCCCTTTCCAGAGATGTCTTTGTTCTTTCTACAATTAGAAGTTATAGAGAAGCCAAAGTCTGTGAGTATAGCCTTCCCAAGAGAAAGTCCATGTGGGCTGCAACCTGCAGTGCTACATGGCTACAGAAGCCCTTCAGAGCTCTCATCTAGAATCAGCTTACTCTAAGTGCTGAACATGAACCTGAAGCATTAATATTTGTAACATTTGCTCTGTGGTGTTTCAGTCATGCTGTGGTCCTATTCTTCCAAGTCCTCTATTTCATCATCTGGGAATGATAGTCTTCACCCTGTGTTACGGAAGTGTTGAACTTTCTTTTTTAATGTTTTAATGGCTCCCATAATGATGAGCTTGACTTGGGTCTCAGCAGCAACTTTGGACTTTTTTAAGACTATGAAGGCTGGGAGTGGTGATGCCCACCAGCCTTGAGGCCAGCCTGTGCCACATAGAGAGTTTAAGAACATTCTAAATTACATAGCAAGCCACAGGTTGAAATCATAGCTTGAAGAAAGTTTTGGAGATACCACTTTAAGTAGCTCAAGTACTATCCATCTGTTTTAGCCACTTCCATGTGTATTAATCATTGATAAGCTTTGATAAGAATTGTTATTGGCCAGGGATATAGCTCAGCGGCACAAGCGCCTGTTTGACAAGCACAAGGTCCTGAGTTTAATCCTTGGTACCACCAAAAAATACAAACAAACAAACAAAAAACAGAACAATAGTTACAGGATTTTGCTTAGGTTAGGCTTAAAATAACACATCAAACACATTTACCCATCAATTAATAGAAACCTATTCTCTATTTCTCTTTATAAATGAATGTTAAAATTCAGACAAGTTATTCTCCTAAACTAACCTAACACATCTAATTAGTGCTTTCTAGATTTCAGGAATTTATTTTAATAGAAGAGTGTTTACCCAAAGTAAGCAATTATCATCAAGTTCAATATGATCAAGATGATATTAACTATCTTAAATTTATAAATATTGTGTATTATTGGATTAAAGTTATTTTCACATTTACATGATGAAAACCTTTAATATTTTATAAGAAAATACATTTTCAGCAAACAGAGGGGGTAATTTAAAAATAAACTAACAAGTGTATGAATAAAAAGTAATATTTCTAATATTTGATGAATTGAAAAGTAATAGGTTTACAATTTATAAATATTAATTCTTAAAATCTGTGTAAATTTTCACATAAAATATGAAATATAACAATTTGTATGTGTTTTGATTCTAGAGCATTGCAGTGAATTTCTCATAGAAATACTAACCTAGGTGAGAAGGCAGGAGTCAGCTTTCCAATAAAATGCTAGGTACACAAAGGTTATATGATTATAAATTGCAGATACAATGAAATTTTCATCCCTTACAGAGCAGTTTATATCTCAATCATGGATTCTGCGTGAGGAACAAAAATAGCTAGAGGGGCATGAACAGCCAATTCTCTTATTTTATCAGCAATATCTTAGTGAAACTGTGCTGAATACTATGAAGTCAGTAAAACTGAAAAAGTATATCTGCTACTCAATCTTCACAGCTCTTCTCCTAGTACTACTGCACAAGGACCAGGCTTGCACTAGCAGACCACGCTAGGCAGTGCAATAAGACGCTCAGGTGCGCTGCCAGGACTTGACTTGCAGTGTTCCCTGTACAATTTTGAGGATCCTGTGTCAAAATAAGTCAAGTCATAGGACTTATGAAAACAATACAATTATTTTCAACATAGCAATACTCCTCCTCCTTCTATATATAATTATGTATAGCATATAAATATATATTCATTGAAGATACACATATAATTTAAAATCTGATTGCATTTGTTCAGGTTGTTTCAGATATGTTACAATGACTTAAAAAATCATCATTCTATTTTTAAATGATAAAATTAGACAAAGCAGCTAAGATCTGATAGGAGGATCTACAGTATCACTCCAGTGTCTTTCTGCTTTCATTCTCACCCTCACTAGAGTTGGGTTAGTCCTCACACTCACAAGACTGCTACTCTATCCAAGCACGGCCACTGCTCTAGTCATAGGAGGAAGACACTATAGTGGTATCCTCAATCAAGGCAGAGTCATGCAAGGGCACCCGTCGGTCTGTAAGTAGTATGCTTTGTCTTGGCCTGAAATTCATGATGGATTTTCTGTATATGTCTTATTAGTGGGCCACATTTAGATGACATATGACATTTTAGTTGATCCTCCTCTAATTTATGCTCCTATGGTTTCCTCCTATAATATACAGGACTGTTTATTTCTTTGTAAAGTAGATTTTCATGGATTAGTAATATTAATATACCAACCATTCTCACCATTATGTTGAAGAGCTTCATAGAGAAGAACTTAAGTACTAGAGAGAAAGTCTCAATAGCAACATACTACGGAAAGTGGTTGATTTTTGTCTCGGAAGTCATTCAGAACTGTGTGTCGTTGCTGACTTTGCTACATTTTGTGCAAATTCTTGATATCTGTTTCCTTATTTTTGGATTCAAATAATGTCACTTGCCTCTTAGGATAATTTTGAAGCTTGGATAATATGACAAACCTAAAATGCTTCAGCCCATCCCTGGCATACATTACATGTTTATTAAATGGCAA
>NW_004524682.1:3152094-3159953 GCF_000260255.1 Octodon degus
CTTCTTCTGAAATGATCCAATTGAACAACCCCATAGAATTATGCCATATTAACCATATAATAAATTTTAAATATTAGATGACTTATTATGTAGTTTTATATTAAGGACTGCTTATGGATTTTCACAAATGTTTTCACAAATTCACAATGTATTATACTGCAAAAAGTTTCCAAGCCCTGTTTCCTTGCAGATACTCACCAAGCAGCTGTTCTCCCTTCTTGGTGGCATCTCCAGATCACCAAGCCTGAATGGGGTGTGAGCAAACCTTTGTATTTTCTTACTTACCTCACTGTTGTTATTTTTTCAGTCACAGTTGTGAATACTATTAAAATTATTGGGATTTTTTGACATCTTGTTTTGGGTTTTTTTGGCAGTACCAGGGATCGACATTAGGACCTTATGCTTGCCAGGCAGGCACTTATGCCACTGAGCTAGCTCCTCAGCCGCCAATAAATCAATTAATTATTTTACTCTTTTGATACAGAGTCTCACTATACAGTTCAGACTCGGGTGATCTTCCTGTGTCAGCCCTGCCCTGGGATTACAGGCACGTGCCACCACACCTGGGTTCCGTAGCTGGCAGGGCGTGCCTGGGGGTGGGGCCAGCATGGCATGGGGTACCGGGATCAAACCCAGGTCCTTGAACTTGCCAGGCAGGCGCTTAGGCTGCCCTGCTGTCTCCCCAGCTCAAAATTATTGTTACAAAAATAACTTATGTAGAAAAATAATCATACTGAGTGCTTTAGGCAAGAACAGTATCAGCTCTGACTAGAAAAGGTCTACTATAACTTGCAAATATACAGTTCACCGACAGTTTATAAGCACCTTTTGCATTTGTAATTTTCAAACATATAACTCTGTCATTAGGACAACAGGCTTGGACACCTCAGTCACATCCACATCCCCAGACGCAAACTAATATCAACACACAAAATTTCCTAAATAGTTGAAATCTACTATAAATAGAATGAATTATTTTTCATTTTAAAATGAAAATATTTGTTACACTATTTGTTACAGAAATTCTAAAGCATTAACTCCAGCACCGCCGCCTGAACCTAATGCCACAGTGGAACCTGTACATCAGAGTTTAGAAACACGGAAGGTGATATGAACGTGATGACAGTGAAAAAAATGGTTATTAAAATACAAATTTATATTCCAGTCATGTGTCTTTCAGTATTTTACATAAAAAACATGGAACTCCCAGCAAGAGATACTAATTGTAAAGCTACATAATCCATTTTTTTTCACTTTGCAGGAATAGTGTTTCTCCGTAGGTGTTCAGGCATAAAAAGCTGCGAAGCTTTTCCTCCGACGTAGCTATAACGTTCCTCAAGCTGTGCCGGTATCTCTCAGACTGCATCTTCTTCGCATTAGGGAGTATCCCGTTATGCTTTTATTCCCAATTGATGTAAAGTGGCTCTGTTGTAATAGGAAGCCACACGGTGCGTTTACACTCTTTTTTTTCTCTTTCTCTCTTTCTTTCTTTCTTTTTTTCTTTCTCTTTCTTTCTTTCTTTCTTTCTTTCTTTCTTTCTTTCTTTCTTTCTTTCTTTCTTTCTGTCACTCTGGGAATGCATGAAGCAAATTCTTGCAGTTCTGACTGGTGATGAGGTGGGTGAACGCTCAAATTCCTTAGATTCCTCAGGAGATGCAAACTGGAGGTTACTTCTCATAATATGATTGACTTGAAAGAGCTATCTGCAAACCCCAGTGGAGAAAACACGATGAATGAGTGAATGAGTGCGTGTGAAACGTGAAACGGCTCCTAAGTCATCTCGTAGCTCCGGACAATAAAAAATGTCTTTTTGATAGGTATGGCCCGCCTTTCTAACTGCTATATTATGCAACTGTCGACTACATGTCATCAGACATGACTTTGAAGGCCAAAAGTGTAATATTTCATGGAACTTAAACCAGAAAGTAATTTAAAAGTCAATAGCTTCCATCGTGGAAAACAGTTTTGACCTGTTTTCAAAAATAAATAGAAGGAATATATTCGAGTTATGCCCGGTGTGCCCGGTGTTCCCTTCGTGGGAGTTACAGCCTATTTGTGTTATTGTTTTTGTTTAAATTCTTTCAGTAGATTGCAAATGATTGTGAGTGTTAGTAACTTGGGGAGTAACATTCTCCCCAGGGAGAGTGCTAAATTCTTAAAGAATATAAAACACAGAAAACCTTTCTCAGCAGTCCCGAGAGGGACACTTCTGGAGGACAGGACTGGTCTTTAGCTTTTTCCCTTTTGTGTGATCAAAGCCTGGGCTAACTGACCTGTGCAGACAAAGCCACATCCATCAGAGGAACCCCACAGGCTCTGCCTTATGGAGGAGGCTGAGTAGATTAAAGAGAAATCAGGACGCTTGGGAAAACAGGACTCTCTAAATGACCGCTTTTAACATGCATAATAAAAAAAATGCCTGCCAATACCAACACAGGGTTGCATAGGCTTTGAAGTAGAAACAAGGAAAGCAAGGAATAATGGTTAACAAAGTGTTACATATATAGATATATGAAAAGAATTTTGAAAGTAAAACTTTCTCTAATTAAATAATTTATGTTGAAATAAGGAATGGAAATGGGGCCTTTAGATTTTGGGGGGCTTCTATTTCTTTAGAGTGTTATCATTTACTTTCAGAGATACTACACTTGAATAAAATTTATATTTTTTATTAATAGCAGGGTACTTTTCACTACCAAAAATTTATTTTTTGCAAGAAAGTCCAAATAATTAATTCTTCAGATACATGCTATGATAAAGACTCTCAAAAATTATCTTAAGTGATTGCATCTAGAGAACTCAAAACTGTAGAAGTAAAAATAATTATATGGTAATTTACCAAGGATAACTGTTTTCTGGTTGAAAAATCTTCCCTTGCCCTCAAAAAGATGTTGTGCCCAGCTTTGACGTGCCCTTGTCACCTGGACATTCATGTCCTGCACATTTATACTCAAGAACTTTGGGAAGTCAGGTTACAAGGATGGAAGGGACGGTGTGCATCCAAAAGTTTCGCTGCCCTGGCTTAGCCCCGAAAACTTCCTGGCCTCAGATGGAGCCCAATTCTCCTCTCGCCACTGTTTCTGCACTGGTTTGTTGTCTCTGTCTCCTCACTCTTCCATATCCTTGTATCCTACATTAATTTGTTTTTATCTCTGAAACATTGCTCACTATCTCTCTGATTTCTGTCATTCAAAATGTAAACTGTCATCACAAGGGGCAATAGGGCATGAGGGCTAAGGACATGGAATCTCTGTAGTGTTATAGATATGTACCGACATCCAAGAGTAGTCGTAACTGGATAGTATTAAGGACTATCAGCATTGAGGTTTTACTTCACAAGTGGTCAGTTTCAGAGACAGAAGCGACACTTGCACACCTACCACAATAGGGTTAATGAGGACAGAGGACAATAATGTGTACTGAACACCATACATAAAATCTAACACATAAGTATTCCTTAAATAACTGCTGTTATCATATCTAGATAGGGATCAAATCATTGAGTCTATTTTGATCTTTCTTTCAACGCATTTTAATCACACTATAGAAATTTTCCCTCAAAACGACCTATTCAATATATTATTTCCTGTATTTATTTATTATGTTATGTATTTGGTATAGGGTCTCACTATGCAACTCAGACTCCTAGTGAGCCTCATGTTTCAGCCTCCCCAGCGCTGGGATTAAAGGTGTACACCACCATGCTGGGTCTCAGTGGCCGGCTCAGCACACTCAGGGCTCAAACCCCAGTCCCTGCACTTGCCTAAGCATGGGCTTAGTCCACCCCTGAGCTATCTTGATGGTCCTCAACACATTATTTCCTAAAACCTATTCACTCCCTCATTTTCTAGGCTCAGGTTTTAAACCTTGAAAAGTACCTATTTCTCTTCCAGCCTCACTTTATTCTTTACTTTTAATGATGGGTGGTAGAGAAATCCTGAAAGAGGCCACATTTTTCATAAACTACTACAAATGCCTTCTGCTATTCCTTCAGTCTAAATCTCCTTGACTTCTATCTTTGGAAGTTCAACTCAAAGAATATTACTTTCCTGATCATAAACTTCTGATGACCTTACCGATTACTGATGATGTGCACTGCCCACATGTTAATGTTTTCATGAAATTTTTCCTTATATTCTGAGAAATTCAATCACTTCCTTAATTTTCTTCAGAAATATATTCTGCATCTTTGCTGGTTTGTGTTAATAAATACTATGTAAATTAAATACTGTAAAACACAAAGCCTGAATTTGTCAAATAGAAGAAATAATATGGTGCATCACTCTGTCAATTTTTAAAATAATCTTTCATTTGATTTGATTATTTTAAATATATCAATTATCTTACAAAATAATTTGAAAGGTTAAGAGAAATATTTTACACTTTAAGACTTATGGTATATATAATTAAAACTAGACGATTTCCCTGTTCTATTCAGTTTTTTTGGGGGGGTCTACAGGGTACAGAGGGTCTCACTACTGGATTGGACTTATAGTGATCCCAAGAGCTAGGATTACAAGCATGTACCACCATGCCCAATCTCAATTACTGTCCCAGCATGCCCCGGGGGGGGGGACGCCAGCATGGCAGTCCTGGGGATCAAACCCCTGGCCCCTGCACCTGCTTGCAGGTGCTTTAATCCGCTAAGCTATTTGGCCAGTCCTCCCTGTTCTATTCTTATAACAAACAAATAAACAAACAAACAAAACTAACAGCTAGGAAGTGACTTTCAAAAAGCCCAACCAGAAAAAAAGATACAAAGAATGTATAAATTAAATATGCTCAAGTTCAAACAATCTTTTGTATACCATGAGGTCATAGTAGGCATAATAAAAACATGAAATCTTATTTTACTAAAATGAATTCATAAAAATTAGATCTGGAAATCAGAGGCTTTCTTATTCACACACATACACACACATAATCCTTTCTATAAGTTCTACACTGTATTGCTGGACACAGTTTTTACTTCAAGGTAAAAATTCTACTGCTAGGCTTAATTTCTCAACCCACCAATATGACATGATGCCATTTCACTATCTGTTTCTTATTTTCTCACTTAAATAGATCTTCATCAGTGAACACACTGATGTCGAAAGCATCTCCTTTTCTAATTTGTATTTCATATTAGTAAAGTTCTCACATGCAAGAATTTCATCCTTCATGTAAATCACCTTGTGCAGATGGATATTTATGTGCTACCAGTCACTTGGTTATTAGGCAAATATTGAATTCCACAGTTTACTCAGCTGAGAAAAATTCTTGGTACAGATTAAGGCATAGACCATTTTTATCATTTAGCTGAATAAAAATGGCAGAATTATGCTTACAACACATCATATAGAAAGTTCTCGTTTTGGTTCTTCTTGCAAAGAGAGCACCAACTTAGATCACTTGGTATGTAAGAACTTTATGACTGGTATACTATACTAGAAGCAGACATCTGCAATAACTTGAAACTTTAGCTGAATGCTAGACTGAACCAATTCATGAGTCAGACTGCGCAGCCACAGAAAAGTTCCTATTTATTATGAGACACTGTGCTTCCTAACAATATCCAATATTACACACGCCTACCTATTAGACACTTGGCTATGACTCAGTAAAATGATAGTCAAACTAATGTTTGTATATAATGCGACTATATTAACAGGTTAAAACTATGGAGGAATAAATATAAAGACAGTTAATCTTTCTGCATTTACATAAAGTTGGTCTGGTAAATAATGTTCAATTTGTAAATGGTAGATATAGATTTTCCTCACATAAACTGTATGTTGATTGGATTATTTGGTCAAGGAGGAATTGAACCATTTTCTACTTTGTTGTTCATAACCCAAGAGGAGTGAGGAGGCAGTAGTAGACCAAGGTTTTGTTTTGTTTTGTATTATTTGTTTGTATTTTAGGGAAGGGTCTATAGGGCATTCAGGGTCTCACTATTATATTGGACTTGTAGTGATCCACCTGTTTACAGCCTCCCAAGAGCTGGGATTATAGACATGCACCACTAAGCCCAGTCTCAGACCAAATATTTTGTTATGGATTTATTTATTTATTTTTTGGTATAGGGTGTCACAACACAGCTTGGACTCATAATGATCCTCCTGTCTCAGCTTCCCCAGTGCTGGGCATACAGTTATGCACCATCATGCCTGCTTTCCCTGGCAAGCATAGCACAGGGCCAGCATAGCATGAGGTACTGGGGATCGAACCCAGGTCCTTGAGCTTGTTAGGCAGGTGCTTAGAACACCAAGTTATCTCCCTGGCCCTAAAGTATTATTATTATCAAGTATTAATTAATCTATATACAGTTCTACTAATTGCTCTTCCAAGAAGACCTATGTCTATACCACATTAACTCTAAAAATTTAGTAATTCAATGAGAATAATATTCTCATATAATAACATAATATAACATACTATAATACTATTCTCTGTCTCTTATTATTTTTCCTATCTTGCTAGCCTGCCACTGACTATTGTTTATTACAAGCTACTCATAAACATGCTTGTACAGTGGAGCTATTCACAATAAACTGTAGGCTGCCATATAGCCTGTTTCATTTCAGAGTTGAGACTAGGCATGCATATTGCCATTTATAAAAATGAGGATTCTCTGAGTACATAGCTCTCTGAAATGAGTCCTGTGTTTGTGCAGTCACTCGACTTGGCCCATGCATGTTGTCCACATGGGACTGAATTTCATGGGGAACTGAAATGCACATGAGTGTGCTCATGAAGTTTTCTCTGCTTTGAGTGACAACAGTCTTTGTCTTGCACCCGGCAGTCACTTCACTTCTGTAGGATCATAAGACCATGACAAACTTCTTCTCTGATGAGATGGGTAATATCTAAGATCCTTCATTGTTCATGACAGTTTTGGAGATGGAAATAGGATAACAAAATAGAGCTTGAGGAAAGAGTTACGATCTCACAGAAAGTGAAAGTGGATTTGAGGGAAGTTCACAGAGGTCAATACTGTGTGTGTTGATCAAATTATTTGGTCAAGTAGGAAATAAATAATCCTCTGCTTCATTGTTCATAAACAAAGAGGAGTGAGGAGGCAGTCTTAGGCCAAATATTATTATTATTAGTAGATTCAAAGTATCTTATAATAGACTCACATAGTAACAGACCCAAAGACAACTGCACAAAACTATTGATTTTTGTTGCAGGCCCCTAAGTAAGTCTCATTAGTAGTGCATTATTCAGTTGAGTGACTGGAAAGAGAGAACAGCATATGCTAGACATCTCTAACATAATGAAATGCAACTTAAAATTGATTCAAAATATAATGCCACCTCGGGCTGGGGAGATAGCTTGGCAGCATAAGTGCCTGCTTGGTAAGCATAAGGTCCTGAGTTCAATTTCCAGTACCACCTCCCCCCCAAAAAAAAACCTATAATACTACAGTGGTAGCATTACCAATGGTCTTTTTGATGTCACATTTTAAATATGGCTGAGATAGGTACGTATTTGACCATATTCCTGTTCTTCTGGCGCCTCTAATGTGCTTCACCACTTCTTCTTCGGTTAAATATGACCAACTAATTTGGTAATTCAGGTAGGAAAAATGGAATGTTATGAAAAATTAGAAAACTCCTAAAGGATTTACAACAAAAACTCTGTTCTCAAATTAAAGATTTATCTTGAAATATCTCGTTGAATGATTTCCATGTAATGACTATATAGTGTAATATATAGTAACAGTATAGAGCATAGTATATGAACTTTTTTCCCCATAATTTTATTGAGAAACAAATAGCAATGAGACAGTTTTAAACCAAATTGGTAGGACAGTTTCAATAATTAACACATTGCATACATTCTTCCTAGTGGTTAATTGCTGTACAAGATGC
>NW_004524682.1:3160053-3169625 GCF_000260255.1 Octodon degus
GCACACTTTATATCAAAGGCAGAGGAGTCTCAGCGAGCTCACACGCTGCAGAAGAAAAAATACGTCTTGGGAAATAAGATGTAGAGCAAGAGAAATTTCAAAGGAAACCTATGAGTACCGTTTTAAAAAACAGAGAAGCAAGTAACAGCAAAGAGTGCTAAATGATGGAAAGATCTTTCTTCTAACAGAAGTTACACTGCGGACACAATACTGCAACCTAGAGAAATATTGTAAAGCCCGTTTAGAGCGTCACTATTGTGCAGGACAAGAGAGAAGATCACACGGATAGTGAGAGGCGACACAGCGGCACTTGGGTCTTTATGTTTCATTTAATGCTTTTAACCAAACAACTCTAATATGCCTTCAGCATGTGCTTCGATTTGCTATTACATGGCAAGAATAATATGAAATACCTAGCACAAAATATCCTAATAGGGACCCGTAATTCCTATCAGGAAAGACACGTGCACAAATGGAACTCATTCCTTAATACATCTGTAATGAAAGTGTCTTTCAATTTTAAAGCATCCTGTTTCACTAAAAAAGGTTCATCCAATATTTAAACAGCATCGACTTTCATTTGAAATCCACTGCAAATTCTGAAGCCTATTGTCTGAACCTAGACAGTTTTATGTGTTAAGAAATATGTATTAAGCAAATGCACGCATACTTCCTCATATTAGATTCCTCGGCACTCTCTTTCCAGATTACTACCATTTGAGCTTAACGAAAAGCTAGGGAATTTATGCTTTCAATCAGAATTGTGATTGTCATCACATGTTTCTTTTCTAATATAACTCGCCTTATAAGCATGGTTGTACTGAGCAGGGTATATGGGTAAGAATGCATAAGAACTAATGACAGCTGGAAAATTATATCCTAAAAACTAACTTTAAAAGTTGGTATCGGGATAAGTATTATAATTAAATAGCAAGTCAGTAGTTATGAGAATGGCTGACAGACATAAATACTCTCTCCTTGCTGGGTAAGAAGAATTTCCAGTCACCTTGCTTTAGTGCATGAGGGATAGGACTCCAGGTGGAAGCAGACACCCAGATAATACCTGGTGTGCTTTTGGAGTGAAGAAGGAAGGAAATCTCCCTAGACACACCCTTCTAAAACTCCAGCCATGAAGACTTTTAGATTTCTATGTCCTGCTATAGATAGCTCATGTCTAGGGAGAATAGACTGTGCCTTCTCGGGGCCTTCCTTGGACATAAACTCAGAATATTGCAGATTAGCTACAGACAAGACACTCTTTCCATTTTAGAAAATAACACTGGTTGTTTAGAAAAAAATGAGAATAGAAACTATTTCTACAGTAGAATATTTAAGGTAACATGATTGCCCTGTGGCCAAAAACATTTTAACTTCTATACAAATGTGAATATTTCTACAAATGCCATTTTTGTCTATTGAAATATTTTAACCATTCTATTTTCCAATTATATATTGTCAAAGATATAATTCGCATGGTGATATTGTATCATGTAACTTTGTTAAATTCAGTGACAATGCTATTTGAATTTTTGATAGATTGCATCAAAAATTCTTACAAACATTACCACCAATGAATAGACATTTTGCGTGCTCGCTTTGGCAGCACATATACTAAAATTGAATAGACATTTTGCTTTAACTATTAAATGTTCATTTCAACTAGCTTTAATTTTTGATCATTGTCATCGGTACAAGAAGCCCTCTCCTCCCTGTGCCCTTCCCCATTAGAACTTTGTCTACTTATTTCACACTGTTACACAATTTTATTAAACATATTGGTACTCTTGGATATACATATAATAATCACGTTCATCAGAGAACATTTGTACCTGGACGTGACATATCTTGATTTCCCTCTTTTCCTCCTTCCCTTCCCCTCCTTTCAGCCCCTCTCCCCCTCCTTATTAACAAGGTTTCTTAACATTTTGTCCTTCTTTCCTTATTTTCTTCTTTTCTCTTCTTTGTTCTCCTCCCTCTCAAGCTGCTTTTTCCTTTTGAACAAGTTTTTCCTATTTCCCAATATCAACTATACATTTCATTTCTTATTTCTTATTTACATTTCATTTCATAATTTCTCACACTAGTGAGACAACTCAACATTTAAACATGTGTATCCAATTTATTTCACTTAAGAGTACTTTCTCAAGGTCTACCCATTTAGTTATGTTTCCAGTCTATCCTTCTTTATGGCTGAGTAGTATTCCATTGTATAAGCAAAAACACATCTTTTTAATGCATTTATCAGTTGGTGGGCACTTGGGTTGTTTCCATGATTTAGTTATCATAAATTGTGCTGCTACAAGCATGGGTGCACATATGTCACTGTGGGTATAATGCTTCAAATTATTCTGGGAAGAGACCAAGAATGGGAATAGTTGTGTCAAATAAGATTTCTAGTTGCAATTTTCTGATGAGTATCCACCCTGATTTCCCCAGTGGTTGCACCAGTTTATACACCTGAAATAGTGGGGAAGGGTACCTTCTTCCCCAGTCTCTCTAGCCTTATGTTATTAGCTTGCTACTACTTCTTTTTTTTCTTTGCCAACTCAGCCCACTCTGAGAGTGGGGCTGGAATAGCATGTGGTGCAGAGGATAGAACTGCAGCCCCCTGCACCCTGCACTTGCCTAAGCTTGCCTAAGCAGGGGATGTAGGCTGCTGAGCTATCTCACTGGCCCTGGTTTACTTCTTGATGATAGGCATTCTTTCTGGAGCAAGATGGAATCTCAGCATTGTTTTAATTTGCATCTTTTGAATAGCTAGTGATGTGGAATATTTTTTCATATATTTATTTGCCATTTGTACTTCTGTATCTCAGATAAGCATATTCATCTCAGATACTTTTTTAATTCAATCTTTATATTTGAGGGTAGTCTGGATTTTTAAAAAACTATTTATATGTCTTACATATTAGTCTTTTGTCTGAGGAACAACTAAGATTTTTTTGCCACTCTGCAGGTTTTCTGTTGGGTTGGTGATTTATTTTGCTATGCAAAAGATTTTAATAGATAAAATCCCAGTTGTTGATTCTTTGTGGTATTACTCACAGAATCAAATTTTTTCATGAAGTTTTTTTTTTCTTCTTTTTCTTTTTCTGTGCCAGGGATCAAACTCAGGACCTTGTGCTGAGCTATATACCTGGCCCTGTTCATGAAAGATTTCTACCTATCCTCTCTTCCAGCACAGGTTCAACAAGACCTCTGGTCCTAGTTTTCTGTTGAGTATCCATATTGATAAGGATCTAGTTTCAGCCTTTTGTCAGGCTGAGAGCCAGTTTTTCCAGCACCATTTGTTAAAGAGGCTCTGTTTCTTGTAGCAGACATTGTAAGGTAGCTGAGTATACTTGGATTTGTGGCTGCATCTTCTCCTCCATTTCAGGAATCACCAAGTCTGTTATTTTTCCTGTTCCATGCTATTTTTATCATAGTAGTTCTGTAGTGTAATTTCAAGTTAGGGATAATGATGCCTCTTGCCTGGCTTTGTTCTCTAGAATTATCTTCTATTTTCGGACTAGTCTGGTTCCAAATAAATATTAGAAATATTCTCTCTAGTTCTGTGAGGTATGTTAATGGTGTTTTGATTGGGGTTGCATTAAATCCACATAACAACTCTGGGAATATGGCCATTTTGACTGTATTTTAACATTGCAAGCATATAGTCTGTGTGAAAAAACCAAGCCTGTAAATATTTTCAATATCATGATGTACAGTTAGCAAACTTCTATCTCAATAATCCCTTCTATGAGAAATTATTTATTTTATATTTCTAGTACCATATTTTGTTATGTATATTCTTATTATTCACAGAAATTGAATCATATAGTATCTATTACTTTGAGTCTATTTGATTTTGGTAAGCATTGTGCTTATTTGACTCATCGATATTTTTCATAATCAATAACTTATTCCTCTTCTACTGATAAGCAACATTCAGTCACAGGAGATCTACACAATATTTTCAACCATTCTCCTATAGATGGAGAATGCTATTTGTAGTTTGGAGCTATGATGACTCAAGTTACTATAAACATATATTTTTAAGACTTTCTCGCCAGTGAGATGGCTCAGTAGAATAAGCATTTGTCCGGCCAGTGCAAGGGCCTGAGTTCAATCCCTGGTTCCATTAAATAAATAAATAAATAAATAAATAAATAAATAATAAAAAATACTTTCTCTGTGTATATGTTTTGAATTTTCTTAGATTAAAGGAGTGCAATTAGTTACATAATCTTACAATTGATAAATGTTTGACACTATGAGCTGGCAAGTAGTTATCCAAGTCTCATATTATTTTTCACTCCAAATTTCAGTAATTCAAGAGCATTCTAGTTGCTCTACATCCTTATCAATACTTCTCAGTGGATGGAATATTGTTTAATTTGCTTATATTTGTGATTAAAATGTAGATCAGTTTTTCACTTGCTGTATGGTCTAGCCTGCTAACTTTGTTAAAATTGTTTTGCTTTCTTTTGGCGGCTAGCAATTGGCTCCAGGGCTTCAAGCATTCTTAGCACAGGCTGTGATCCTGAGCTCTGCCTCCATCTGCCATTTGTGTTTTAAGTTTGTTTCCGTGTAGCTTCCAATGATATAAACATATTTGAAGGAGTTACTTTTGATTGACAAGCCATTATGAGGAACTTGAAGTTTTTGATATTATTGTGTATTACATATTTAGTTAACACATACAATGTACTTAGTATTATTTTATCCTCTTGCTAGGCTGACCCTGTTATGATTATGTAACATCTATCCTCTTTATTGCTGGTTATAGGTATTTTTCTTGAACTATACCTCTTCTGAAATTCATATTGCAGTAAGAGGTTCTTTTTTATAGAGCTTTCTGATACATCAACATAACATAGCTTTTTTACTTTTATTGTATATTTCTTTGTATATTTATGGTTAAATTTTCTTACATGCATGTAGTACACTGCTTGGTCTTGCTTTTGTATAAACATGAGATAGTCTTGTAATTTGAATGTTCATCTTCTACCCACTTAGTAAAGCTCTAATCAATCCAGAGTATATAATTATTGGTCCATATGTAATTAGGGTCTTGTCTTGTTTTACTTTTTCTGTGTACTCCATGTGTTCGCTGTTCTTCTGGATTTCCTTTTTGGTAATGTTTGGATGACTCAAACACACTGTAGTATTGCACTTCGTCTCACCATCTATATTTTAGTTGCAACATATTGTGTTATATTGGTACATCTTAGTCTATCAAAATATTTCTTTAAATATTATAATATGTTATAAACAGTCTACTTCTATTTTTTCCATACTTTTCATCCTTTTTGAATTTTTTTTGTTTCACTCCTCCATATGCTTCAAATCACACAGTACATCATATCCTAGGATATGCTGCTAGCCACATAAGGCATTGTGGCTTAGGCCAGGGGACATCCCTTCTTTCAGGACACGGCTAAAATGAGGGGCAAAACACTCTAATCTACAGAAGTACTACAGGGTTTGCTTTGTTGTGGGTTTAGTTAGATTTCTTTCATCCTCATATCTTAACTGCCAAAGTCAAAATAAGCTTCAAAATATCTTATTCTACACACAAAATCCTTATGGTAATCAGAGCAAAACAGACCTGTCATTCTCTGAAATTAACCAAAATACTACCTTCTGATTGAGGAGAGAAGAGCCCTACAGTAGATTGATTGATTGACTGATTGACTGATTTGTGGTCAGTCACTCATCTTAAGAATTTTAACATTTTTATTTATCCAATCATCATAGATTGCCTTGCAGGTTTTCTTGGTGAACCAATACGATGAGATGGCAAACTTACATAATTTTCATTAAATGAGTATTTTCAGAAGGAAATAAATATATCTATGATAGCATTAGAAGGATGTAACAGTTAGGAGTCATGAACACTAACCCTCCTCAGCCACTAACTTGATACAAGTTAACCACACTTCTCTTACCACCTTAGCAACCTCAGTTTACCTAGACAAGACAAGGTAGGTGTATTAATATCCCATAGAACAAAATTGATAATAAAATTATATATAAATTAAATACTATTATTTTGCATAAGAATACTGGTTTTTGGCCTTGTCAGATACCATAATCTTCTTGTATTGACTAATAGAATCCCCAATATTAATCCCTCATAAATAAGAATCAGAGCAGTATATCATTGTTATGTATTGATGATCAATAAAGGTACTTAATGCATTTTCTGCCTCATGGTTGAAAGTAAAAATGGTTTTGAGTTATAATTTCAATATACCTGACAGCAGGGTGGTTAAATTAAGTAAATTCCAAACAGAGTCAAATTCTTAGTCAAGGAGTAAAAATAAAATCACCAGCAAACACACAGTCCTTTGTATGTTCACACATATGTACAGGTAGAGACCCAAATCTGCACACCACATTCAAATATTTAAACAAAACCTTCATTTTGTCCGAACAGCCCCAGAAATAGAAAATTCAGATTTGAGGAGTAGATTTTTACATAAATAAATGAAGACACATCGTAGTTCAGCTATTTACTGAAAAATTGCATGAGAAGTCTGTTGCAGGTATCAGACACGTACACAGACTATCAGGTCGAAGGGCTTCTTTCACCTAACCAGGCCAAGCAGTTTTTTTTTTCCTATATGGAAAAAGTGTCTTTTTTTCATAATTTCTCATTACATTTCTCAGAACTTCTCTAAGAATATCACTTGTCTAAAAAATATGACAGTGATTGGTGTCACCGAAAATTCATCACCTTCAAATTTTTTTTCACTTGTTATTAGAATGGAAATTAGGTTTTAATATATTACTGGTTTTCTATCACTTTCTGCAAACAAAGCAGTGACAAATTATTGTACAATTGTAACAAGAGACTGAGGGCTGTAACTACTCATAAATAGCAGTGATGATTTTTATTAGTAATATTTTAATAATAATTTTTAAAAACATAATAAAGCTCTAATCCATGCAAAATAAATCATCAGAAAGATTACTTATAGCAATGTTCTATGACAGCAAAAGTTGATGTTATTGTTTCAAACTTTATGATTATCTCCCCCAAATTTCTCTTTTATTTAGGAAAAGATTATATAAATGTGCATATTCAATATCTAGAGTTTGGCAAGTTTTGATACTAGGAACAGAAAACAGCTGGACTTCAAAACATGTAAAAGCGTGTCTTAACATGTATGGACTGATCTGTTTTTGTCAAGTACTTTAATGGTTATCTATTTAAAAATTAGTTATCTTGTAAAATGATGCTACTGAAGTTTTGATAATCATATGCTTTGAATTGGGAGCGTGCTCTTCGTTGTGATTTAAAATGCTTCATCTATGTGGAGTTTTAAAACAACGAAGCCAACAGATGTCAGACGTCTAATCTTGCTATTCTCAATCAGAGATCATTTTTAGCCTAACGGTTCCTCTTCTCAGACTGTGATAAATTTGCTTTCCCATGCATTTCTGGTCACAAGAATTGCAATCCCTAAAACTGTGAAGCAAGCTGAGATTTGCAAATGCCCTAGACATTGTTATGCAAGGAAAGTCTCTGTCTCGCCTAAAAGAATTTAGGTGTTAATTAAGATTGCATTTAGAGGTTTCTAAATTCTAAGAGGATGCAGTTTAGAAGAACTCCTGAACTCTTCAAATAAGCACTATGGAGTTAACAGTTTGAAAAGGGGTAGAGACTCAACCTAATCTCTTTGCCTTTTCTTTTTACGTTTGGGAAAAACACTTCCTTAATGGCAAGGGAAGCATAGCTGTCTTTAGTCTTTGTTGAGCCCACTATTGTGTGTGTTAATTTTAAGTTAGGTGATTAACACGGGCCCAGCAAGCATAAGAATGTTAGACAGTTACCTGGATGTGTCTAAATGTGGATTGTAGTTCATGAACAATTTTTTGCAAATTCCAGGAAACTTTCTGTACATTTACCAAAACTACTTCTCAATGTCAATGTAGAAAAATAAAAATCATTTCATGAATATTATTTCTTTAAGTTTTAATTTGATCATTAAAAACAGATGTAATAATTCATGCTTAGCACTTAATACACTCTTCTTATAAGTACACAGAATCATGTTTTAACATACAATATGAGATAGTATTTTTTCTCACTCTGTTCAGGGGAGTTTTAGTTATTGAGAGAACTAGGAAGATCACAATTTATAATAACTGCATGAAACAAGGATCTATAACAGTATTTCCTATTATATTTCTGTAACATATTCTATATTTTCCTTGCTTATATTTTATACTCATTTATATGAATCCATATGCGACACTTAAGGTGCAAGAAAAAAATTGCAACACTGATAGTAACAGTTAAGTTAGAAACACATTGAGAGAGGATATGGCATGCTTTGAAATGACATAATGTTCAATATTTAACAAATACCTGTATCACTGTGCTATAACCTCTGTGTCAAAAGCCACATATTCCTCACCATCTTCAGAGTACCTTTGTAACAAGAGTGCCTTTGTAACACAATTAGGTGATCTAATTTGCTCGTATCCACCTGTGGCAGGCCAATTAGCGAGCAGCCTGGAATCTAGTGCAGGTTCTTCTGAGACATAGTTTATTTATAACTTGATATTTATGGGGAACTCAGTAGTAAAACTCAGTCTCATAAAAGACCAAAGTTGCTGCTTCGGCAATCCGTGCTATGTTGCACATAAAGGCCACTTCATCAATCATGCATGAACTCAAGAGAAAGAGCCACATTATCAAGGCCATTTTTTTCCTCAGTCATATTAGTAAGGTGATAGCCAAAAACAGAGCTAAAGAAACTAGTTCAACTTATTTCCATACCAATCTGCATAATGGATTAATCATCAAACTGAAGTATTTTATAATCAGCTCCATGCAATTATTCCAGGTCGAAGAAAAACGTCTCCCATCACTTTATCAATTTTTTTTTACCTAATCTGAACTTGGGATTTTGTTTCTATTGAATCCAAAGAGTGAAACAGATTGGGAACAAGTGAGAAAGAAATAAAAAGAGTACATGGTCTTTAGGAGGAATGAGGAGCTATATACCATACTTGCTTCATTCCAACTCGTGCTTCATAGCTACTTCATCAGTCTGGGGAGATAATTTTCTCTCAGCATATAAACTCATACATGTATTTAATTCTGAGTACAGTGAGCAGGCAGTACATACAGTTGGAGATTTTAACATACTTGTGAAACTACTACTCAGCTTGAGGAGTGAATTACCCTACAGGGCTATTTACTGTACTAGGTTGACAAAGATAGTATATCCATGGGAGATCAGTCCCATTGACATATTGTGTGATTTTAGTAATGTGTTCAAAGCACATCCTATCTAATTGCTTAAATGGTATTTTGGCTTAAATATAGATATAACATGATAGAATTATAACATTAAAGTGTATCAGCCATCAGCTATGTCCTAAATAGTCTGATTACATTTTTCTGAAATAAGCTTCTCAAAAAAGAACAGGAAGATTCCTAGAAGTATCCCTTTTTATAAATTAGTTACTTATTAGCTGAATAATGTACTCAGCCACCAAGTAAATAGTTGACAAATGTGAAACTCAAATGCTGATCAGTTCTTCCTAAAATATGAATATAAAAATGAAATAAA
>NW_004524682.1:3170942-3174646 GCF_000260255.1 Octodon degus
ACAACACAGACAATATAGGGGCATATTCTTCATGAAATATTTGTATTTTCAGTATACACACTCTAAACTAAAAGATTATATATTGTACAAAATATATAATCTTATGAATTGAGACATTTTCATCAGAATCACTGTGGAGTTAAAAAAACCAGGTTTGGTATTCTTGAACCCGGTTCTAAGTAGAATGAACCAAAATATCCAAAGGTATACATCCCCAATGAAAACAATATTTTTAAAAATATTAAATAGGTTTTATTTAGACGAGTGCAAAAAGAGTACAAACACAGGTAAAATCCTAGCTTTGCTCTTCATAAATGCAACAGTGACCTTGAATATTGAAATTATCAACAGGCATATAGGAACTAGAAATCTGAGAAAGATGCATGTCTATATGGCTTATTGGATAATTTTAATTCCTTAAGATTTATGTATCTCAGGTGGCTCAAGCTGATTTACTTATAATATAACAAATCACTCCCCTTTCGCTAGTAGCATTTCACCTGACTCCATAATTTTTGACACCTTAAACAAATAACTTTATTCGTCGCAGGGTGCCTTCGCTATCCATTTTTATAGCGGCTTAAATTTGTTTTTAGCTGAAGTGGATGAAGAAAGTCACAGCTGACCTGCGCCGAACCATCTTTTTGGATACATTTTTCCAATGTTGTACGCGAGGGGAGGGACAAAGCCCCAGCTACAGTGTATCAGCACTTTGCGGTCAAGTGGGATGTGCGCCGGCCTCCTACGACACATATCTCTGATGCCAGTGCTTCCTTATTTACAGCAGTCTGTAGACTATTCTCCAAGGCCAGCATCCACTCGCACTTGAATAGAGCCCCTCTCCCCTCAATTACTGCCCTGCTCACGAGGTATGAGGTGCGGCAGGCCCCAGACTTCTGACATAGACCCATCAAATTGTAAGTCGTACTACAGCGTGGCAACAGATCTTTATTGGCCGACTCCACCGGTGTCTGAACGCTCAAGCGCAGGAACTGACAGCACAAGCATAGTTTTAATGCTTTTTTAGCATTCGACTTGATCTGCTTTTCCTTTAGCCTGTTTTCAACTTCGTGTTTTGCCGGTGCATGTTCGCAGTACATAGTCATTACCTTCATCATGGGGAGTTGATCTTCTTCTGAAATGATCCAATTGAACCCCATAGAATTATGCCATATTAACCATATAATAAATTTTAAATATTAGATGACTTATTATGTAGTTTTATATTAAGGACTGCTTATGGATTTTCACAAATGTTTTCACAAATTCACAATGTATTATACTGCAAAAAGTTTCCAAGCCCTGTTTCCTTGCAGATACTCACCAAGCAGCTGTTCTCCCTTCTTGGTGGCATCTCCAGATCACCAAGCCTGAATGGGGTGTGAGCAAACCTTTGTATTTTCTTACTTACCTCACTGTTGTTATTTTTTCAGTCACAGTTGTGAATACTATTAAAATTATTGGGATTTTTTGACATCTTGTTTTGGGTTTTTTTGGCAGTACCAGGGATCGACATTAGGACCTTATGCTTGCCAGGCAGGCACTTATGCCACTGAGCTAGCTCCTCAGCCGCCAATAAATCAATTAATTATTTTACTCTTTTGATACAGAGTCTCACTATACAGTTCAGACTCGGGTGATCTTCCTGTGTCAGCCCTGCCCTGGGATTACAGGCACGTGCCACCACACCTGGGTTCCGTAGCTGGCAGGGCGTGCCTGGGGGTGGGGCCAGCATGGCATGGGGTACCGGGATCAAACCCAGGTCCTTGAACTTGCCAGGCAGGCGCTTAGGCTGCCCTGCTGTCTCCCCAGCTCAAAATTATTGTTACAAAAATAACTTATGTAGAAAAATAATCATACTGAGTGCTTTAGGCAAGAACAGTATCAGCTCTGACTAGAAAAGGTCTACTATAACTTGCAAATATACAGTTCACCGACAGTTTATAAGCACCTTTTGCATTTGTAATTTTCAAACATATAACTCTGTCATTAGGACAACAGGCTTGGACACCTCAGTCACATCCACATCCCCAGACGCAAACTAATATCAACACACAAAATTTCCTAAATAGTTGAAATCTACTATAAATAGAATGAATTATTTTTCATTTTAAAATGAAAATATTTGTTACACTATTTGTTACAGAAATTCTAAAGCATTAACTCCAGCACCGCCGCCTGAACCTAATGCCACAGTGGAACCTGTACATCAGAGTTTAGAAACACGGAAGGTGATATGAACGTGATGACAGTGAAAAAAATGGTTATTAAAATACAAATTTATATTCCAGTCATGTGTCTTTCAGTATTTTACATAAAAAACATGGAACTCCCAGCAAGAGATACTAATTGTAAAGCTACATAATCCATTTTTTTTCACTTTGCAGGAATAGTGTTTCTCCGTAGGTGTTCAGGCATAAAAAGCTGCGAAGCTTTTCCTCCGACGTAGCTATAACGTTCCTCAAGCTGTGCCGGTATCTCTCAGACTGCATCTTCTTCGCATTAGGGAGTATCCCGTTATGCTTTTATTCCCAATTGATGTAAAGTGGCTCTGTTGTAATAGGAAGCCACACGGTGCGTTTACACTCTTTTTTTTCTCTTTCTCTCTTTCTTTCTTTCTTTTTTTCTTTCTCTTTCTTTCTTTCTTTCTTTCTTTCTTTCTTTCTTTCTTTCTTTCTTTCTTTCTTTCTGTCACTCTGGGAATGCATGAAGCAAATTCTTGCAGTTCTGACTGGTGATGAGGTGGGTGAACGCTCAAATTCCTTAGATTCCTCAGGAGATGCAAACTGGAGGTTACTTCTCATAATATGATTGACTTGAAAGAGCTATCTGCAAACCCCAGTGGAGAAAACACGATGAATGAGTGAATGAGTGCGTGTGAAACGTGAAACGGCTCCTAAGTCATCTCGTAGCTCCGGACAATAAAAAATGTCTTTTTGATAGGTATGGCCCGCCTTTCTAACTGCTATATTATGCAACTGTCGACTACATGTCATCAGACATGACTTTGAAGGCCAAAAGTGTAATATTTCATGGAACTTAAACCAGAAAGTAATTTAAAAGTCAATAGCTTCCATCGTGGAAAACAGTTTTGACCTGTTTTCAAAAATAAATAGAAGGAATATATTCGAGTTATGCCCGGTGTGCCCGGTGTTCCCTTCGTGGGAGTTACAGCCTATTTGTGTTATTGTTTTTGTTTAAATTCTTTCAGTAGATTGCAAATGATTGTGAGTGTTAGTAACTTGGGGAGTAACATTCTCCCCAGGGAGAGTGCTAAATTCTTAAAGAATATAAAACACAGAAAACCTTTCTCAGCAGTCCCGAGAGGGACACTTCTGGAGGACAGGACTGGTCTTTAGCTTTTTCCCTTTTGTGTGATCAAAGCCTGGGCTAACTGACCTGTGCAGACAAAGCCACATCCATCAGAGGAACCCCACAGGCTCTGCCTTATGGAGGAGGCTGAGTAGATTAAAGAGAAATCAGGACGCTTGGGAAAACAGGACTCTCTAAATGACCGCTTTTAACATGCATAATAAAAAAAATGCCTGCCAATACCAACACAGGGTTGCATAGGCTTTGAAGTAGAAACAAGGAAAGCAAGGAATAATGGTTAACAAAGTGTTACATATATAGATATATGAAAAGAATTTTGAAAGTAAAACTTTCTCTAATTAAATAATTTATGTTGAAATAAGGAATGGAAA